>NC_091351.1:26792028-26907028 GCF_038502225.1 Cherax quadricarinatus | reverse complement strand
GCAATATGTACACTATGTACAGTGATAAGTATAGTGCACTCCACGGTAAGCAAAGCAGAAATAGAAGCCACAAGATAGTAGACCGTGCTTCAACCAGCTCTAGAATGGGAATGACAAGGGCAGACAGGAGAGCGGTACCCACATAACCTCTGCGATTGCCAAAACCATCTTCTTATTGGCTAGAACCTGGTCACTAGTTGACCGACGGGGCCCCATCATCAACTCTTAGCAACCTGGTTCGCTGGTTGGGGGAGATAGCCTGTAAATGAGGATGTGTACATGCGCCGAATAAAGGTTACGTACTCTTTGCATGCCACACCCCCACCCCGAGAAGGCTCAGTATTAGGCTGCCACCTCCCAGTGGTAACCGTGCCGCCATGGCACAAAATAATGGGACCGCCTTTCCTCTCCACCATCCAACTCTTAGATCAGCTTTTCTTGTGACCAAAAGCCAAACCCTAAACTTAGAGTGAGACAGCAGTCAGACAGGCTAGCATAGGTCCAAGATACAGGCGGACGGTAGCCCGCATCCCCTCACTAAAAAAAAAACCCCACACCAGGGGATAAAAAAAAAGAGCGTGAAAAGGGGTTACCACAAATAACATCCTAACCTAAATAAAATATTATACTCTAGATATAGAGTCTGCCAACATATTTTCTTTGCCGGCAATATATTTAATGGACATATTAAATGGCTGCAGCCTTAGTGTCCAGCGCATAAGCCTTGTGTTGTGGTTCTTCATGGCTTGGAGATATACTAGAGGATTGTGATCACTGTAGACTGTGACCACCTGCGATGTCTGGCCCACATAAACATCGAAATGCTCCAAAGCCAGTACCAGCCAAGGGCTTTTTTTTCAATGGTAGAATAAGCCCTCTGATGTGGCTGGAACTTGGCTGAAAAGTAAGCTACAGGCTGCAACTCCTTGTTCCCGATTTGTAATAGTACTGCCCCAACCCCAGACTCACAAGCATCAACCTGTAATGAAAAAGGTTTGGAGAAGTCTGGAGACAAGAGAATGGGTGCAGTACACAATAATCTTTTTGCTTTATTAAAAGCAGTGTTACAGTCTGACGTCCAATTAAAGGGAACTTTATGACTGGTAAGAGAGGTAAGAGGGGCTACAATATCTGAGAAATTCTTACAGAATCTTCTGTAAAATCCTATCATGCCTAGGAAACGTTGAAGAGATTTCCTATCATGAGGAACTGGATAATCTTTAATAGAAAGAACTTTAGCAAGTTTAGGTGCAACTTTACCACTACCTACTTCATGGCCTAGAAAAGTGACAGTGGCCTGGCCAAAGGAAGATTTAGATAAATTAACTGTTTAATGGGAACTCTTAAAGGTCTCAAAAAGAGCCTTAAGTTGATCTCAAGTATCAGACACCACAACAATATCATCTAGGTACGCTGCCGTGCCTTCAAGTCCTTTAATAGCCTGATGGATAAGTTTCTGGAATGAAGAGGGGGAATTTTTCATTCCGAAGGGGGTAACTGTGTATTGATAATGACCTCCTGGAATTACGAAGGCAGAGATTTCCTTCGCCTTATCTGTCAAAGGTACCTGATAGTAGCCTTTAAGGAGATCTAATTTGGACACAAAAGTAGCCTTACCCACAAAGTCAATTACGTCATCCAGACGGGGAAGAGGGTAAGCATCTGTAATTGTGACCTCGTTCACTTTACGGTAGTCTGTACACATACGAAACCCTCCATCAGCCTTCTTCACAAGGATTCACTGTGATCCCATGGACTAGATGACTCCTCCACTAAACCATGCTTTAACAAAAATTCTACTTCCTGCTGAAGTAGCCTTTGCTTTTCAGGATTAGCTCTGTAGGGGGAGAGTTTAATTGGTTTAGAGTTTCCCACATCTACATCATGGTAACCTAACGTACATTTTTTCGGCACATCCGAAAAAATATTAGGATATGACTGTAGAAGCTCAGTTAAATTTGTTGCTTGCATTTCAGATAATCCCTCCATTAAAGGGCTAGGATCCTTGAGGTGGACAGAATTTGAAAGTTTAATATTAATTTCAGAGATGGAGTGCAAAGAGTCAGAGTCGTCCTCAGAGGTAGAGGACAGAGTCATTACTGGGACTTTATCTGGTGTATGGAAGTATTTTAATTGATTAATGTGGTAAGTTTTAGTTTTTGAGGTCTTATCAATGGGAGCTACCACATAATTTACATCAGATAATCTACTTACAATCTGCATGGGTCCCGTAAATCTAACTTTCAAGGTGTGGCCAGGTATAGGTTCCTGCACCAACACCTTGTCTCCTGGATGGAAGGAGCGGAATTGTGCACTTCTGTCATACCTCTGTTTCATCTCACTTTGAGCTGTCTTTAGGTTAGCCTTGGCTAACTGACGTGCCACCTGCAACCTTGAAGACGGATTGTAGAGTGTTGAGCTAACGTCTTCTCCCATCCATCCTTCTTTGAGCACCCGAAGAGGACCTCGTACATTGTGCCCAAAGATCAGCTCAAAAGGACTATACCCTGTAGACTCTTGCACAGTCTCTCGTACTGAGAACAGCAACAAAGGTAGTGATTCATCCCAGTCTGTAGGAAAGTGCATGCAAAAACTTCTCATCATTGTTTTTAATGTCTGGTGGAATCTTTCCAAGGCGCCTTGGGACTGAGGATGATAGGCAGTGGATAAGTTGTGGATTATCCCTAACCTAGTTAATACTTCCCTAAATGTTTTGGCAGTGAAGTTAGTACCTTTATTACTTTGAATAGTTTTAGGAATGCCAAAACAAGAAATGAATTTTGTTAAAGCTTTGAGAATAGCTTTAGTATTAATACTACGCATGGGAATTGCTTCAGGATATCTGGTTACTTTATCCATAATCGTAAATAAATACTGATTTTCAGACTTTGACCTAGGTAGTGGACCTACACAATCTATAATTAAATCTGCAAAAGGTTCTCCATCAGCAGTTATAGGTTGGAGAGGTGCAGGTTTAATGGAATGTCCAGGTTTTCCAACTTGCTGACATTCTCGGCAACACCTAATACGATTCTTCACATCTTTCTTTAATTTTGGCCAATAAAATTCTTTTGCGATTCTATACAAGGTTTTGGTAATTCCTAAGTGACCTCCTAATGACGTATTATGAGCTATATTTAATATTTGAGGTCTATACTTTGTTGGAACCACTAACCTGTCATACAATTGCCGGCCCTCTATCTCCTTACCAGTCTCAGTGCAGATCAAATAATCGTTTTTAACTTCATACTTGACCGGATGACCCAAAGAGGATTTACCCATGGCTGCCTCAAAAGCGAATTTTAAAGAAGGGTCCTTTCGTTGTTCCTCCCGGAAGGACAGTCCCTCGGGCATGGAAACAGAGACATCTGGCAATCCTGCAACCTGGGAATAGGAAGGCTTGATCGGGGTCTGTTCACTTGATTTACGAGGCTCCGGCCGGTGTGCCACATAAAACAACGTGGCTATTCCGAGATCGGAGTCGTCCAAGGATAGGTCAACATTCTCTCCAGACAACCCTTGGGATGTTGCCCGAGTTATGGCCAACACCGGAGAAGAATTAATCATTATAGGTTCAGGACACGAACTAACAGTAGTAATGTTATTACCCAGTAATAACATTGCATCTTTCATGGGGAATCCTTTTGAGACACCTACAGTCAAGTACCCAGTGTAATATTTGCACTGTACATAAATTTTATGCAAAGGAACAGAATATATAGCTCCTCCAAATGCTTCCATTAAAACAGAGGAATTCAAAGAAGTATTCTCTGAAAGGGGTAATATTCCCTCTCTTACAAGTGAGCAATATGCTCCAGTATCTCTAAAGGTCTTTACTTTAGTTGTTTCTGAGTTTTCCTGAAGGGAAATAAGACTTGCAATAATAAGGGGCCATTCCTTTTTCTACTTCTCTAGGGGACATGTTACTAGGGATATTAGAGATTTTCCCAATGGGTTGGGGTTTATGGGGGCAGTTGGGACTGATGTGACCTAATTTATTGCACCTGAAGCAGACGACAGGCTTGCCCTTTACTCCCTGTTGACGTTGCAAATGGTGTCGTTCTGGCTGGTGTCTCTCTGGATACTGTTGTCGAGATGCACCATGAGTAGTTTGCCTCTCCGCAGGTGGACCATAAGTTGAGAAGCGTGGCTCACCAGGTGACTTGGTTGGCTGACGTAGACGTTCTACCTCCGGCTGGCACTTCATTCTCCAAGGTTGACGATCTCTGCTCATGCCAGGCTGTTGAAAAGAGAGACGGGACCGCTCGGACAAGGAGCGGTTGGTTTCGAAGGTATCAGCCAACCTGGCTGCCTCCAATGCAGTGGTTAAGTCACGATCCTGCAGAAAGACTCGAACCTCTGGTCCCACAGACTCCAGCAGGTTATCAATCAGAATAAGCTGCACCAGCTCCTCAAAGGTAGAGACACCACTTGCTTTATACCAGCTGGTAAAAGCTTTGGTTTGCTGTCTCACAAAGTCCACTAGGGATTGACCAAGCTGCCGCCTGCTTAATTTAAATTCTTTTCTGTATTTGGCTGGGATACATGTATATGCTCCCAACACTGTGGTCTTCACTACTTGATAATCAGAGAATTCAGCATCATTTAATACTGACGTAAATTCCTGTGCCTTACCCGATAATGCTGTATGAACCAACGATGCCCAATGCTGTTCCGGCCACCTCAAGGCTCGAGCCTGATTTTCGAAGCTTTCGAAAAATTGCTCTGGTTCGGCCTCATTGAAGCGGGGAACAAACTGTACTGCTTTCTGTAAACTAAAATTATTTACAGAATGCGAAAACTGCCTCCTTTCTCTTTCCCTATCAAATTCTTCCCTTGCGAATGCTCTCTGTTCCCTAGTTTGCTCAAGATTGATTTTTGCCAGCTCAAGTGCCAACGACGCTGATTCACCTTGAGACAACCCAGCTGCACTATACTGACCATTTTGCTCCGTAGGTGTATCATCTTCCTCCTGCGAGAACATAGGAGTTTTTGCCCTAGCTCCCGTAGAGGGAGGAGTCTGATGTGCCATCTCTTCTTCTATAAGTTTGTCAGCAATCAGTGAACGCAGTTGTGCAGCTGTGAGAGTGCGTTTGTATGTAATGCCAATGGAACGAGCAATTTGCCAACAACGCTGTAGGGACAATTTAGGTAGGTTATGCAAAGTATATGCCGACACCAGACGTCTGACTCTTCTAGGTGGCATAAGTTATTCGCTATGCACAGTACGATTGCAGAATACCCCAACGTAACACGTTACTTTGCAGAACACGCTTAGCTATGCACAGTACGATTGCAGAATACGCATACAAGCAAAGCTGACTGCAAAATTCTCCACACCGAACAGGCTAGTAACAACTGACACGCAAAATTTGTAAAGCAATGCCAGACAGCTACACTGTTCTAGAAGATTGACCGTAGCGAACGATCACACAATAGCAAGGCTGATCATAAAGCAACTGACACGCAAAATTTTTAAAGCAATGCCAGTCAGCAAGCTGCACAATGTTCCTGCTACGAGCTTCACCCTAAACTCAACCGTTTCTCTAAGTCCAGCTCCAGCTCTCGGACAGGCTACCCATATTACAACCCAGGATTCCAAATGGCCTGTTACCCCGGGTGTAATGGGAGCAAATAAACACAGTAGAAAAAGTTTAGACTTGTATTATCCTTCACCAATTTAGAACAGCAATATGTACACTATGTACAGTGATAAGTATAGTGCACTCCACGGTAAGCAAAGCAGAAATAGAAGCCACAAGATAGCAGACCGTGCTTCAACCAGCTCTAGAATGGGAATGACAAGGGCAGACAGGAGAGCGGTACCCACATAACCTCTGGGATTGCCAAAACCATCTTCTTATTGGCTAGAACCTGGTCACTAGTTGACCGATGGGGCCCCATCATCAACTCTTAGCAACCTGGTTCGCTGGTTGGGGGAGATAACCTGTAAATGAGGGTGTGTACATGCGCCGAATAAAGGTTACGTACTCTTTGCATGCCACATGTACTCACCTAGTTGAGGTTGCAGGGGTCGAGTCCAAGCTCCTGGCCCCGCCTCTTCACTGGTCGCTACTGTGTGCGTGTGAAAAAGTTATTTCCTTCATTTTTTATTGATCAACATTTTGTTATATAATGGACAAGTCAGGTGGAAATCCTTTTCTTTTTTGTAATAAATACTTTTTTTGTGTGTAAATAGTTTAATATGATAATGATTAATATTCTACTAGAGAGAATTCTGAGATTCATTTATTGAATATTATATGATGAATCACATAATTTACATCCATTTACTCTTTATAATTCTCTAGTATTGCAGATATTTTTGAAGACGTCGTATGACTTTTAGTATTTTGGTCTTGATACATAGCTTTAATTTTTTACCAAATTTTAATTTGAATCTTATTAAATTTGTACAAAAACGTGTGAGATGGAAGGCCTACTGTAGTCTAGTGATCATTACATCACTAAGAGAGTTCAAGGAATGCGTAGGTAACAATTACCATTAAATTATTTTTCTGCTCAACTCTTCCTCCTCATCTTATTTTTCTCTTCTTCTTTCCTCTTCATATTCTTGTTATTGTTATTATTATCATTCTTGTCATTATTACTAGTTGTAATACTTTTCATCATAGTCTTTTTTTCAGCATTATATAGTCACTATAACATTATATAGTCACTATAACATTATATAGTCACTATAACATTATATAGTCAATATAACATTATATAGTCACTATAACATTATATAGTCACTATAACTTTATATAGTCACTATAACATTATATAGTCACTATAACATTATATAGTCACTATAACATTATATAGTCACTATATCATTATATAGTCACTATAACATTATATAGTCACTATAACATTATATAGTCACTATATCATAATATAGTCACTATAACATTATATAGTCACTATAACATTATATAGTCACTATATCATTATATAGTCACTATAACATTATATAGTCACTGTAACATTATATAGTCACTATAACATTACATAGTGTAACATTATATAGTCACTATAACATTATATAGTCACTATAACATTATATAGTCACTATAACATTATATAGTCACTATAACATTATATAGTCACTATATCATTATATAGTCACTATAACATTATATAGTCACTATAACATTATATAGTCACTATAACATTATATAACATTATATAGTCACTATAACATTATATAACATTATATAGTCACTATAACATTATATAACATTATATAGTCACTATAACATTATATAGTCACTGTAATATTATATAGTCACTATAACATTATATAGTCAATATAACTTTATATAGTCACTGTAACATTATATAGTCACTATAACATTATATAGTCAATATAACATTATATAGTCACTGTAACATTATAGTCACTATATCATTATATAGTCACTATAACATTATGTAGTCACTATAACATTATATAGTCACTATAACATTATACAGTCACTATAACATTATATAGTCAATATAACATTATATAGTCACTATAACATTATATAGTCAATATAACATTATATAGTCACTATAACATTATATAGTCACTATAACTTTATATAGTCACTATAACATTATATAGTCACTATAACATTATATAGTCACTATAACATTATATAGTCACTATATCATTATATAGTCACTATAACATTATATAGTCACTATAACATTATATAGTCACTATATCATAATATAGTCACTATAACATTATATAGTCACTATAACATTATATAGTCACTATATCATTATATAGTCACTATAACATTATATAGTCACTGTAACATTATCTAGTCACTATAACATTACATAGTCACTGTAACATTATATAGTCACTATAACATTATATAGTCACTATAACATTATATAGTCACTATAACATTATATAGTCACTATAACATTATATAGTCACTATATCATTATATAGTCACTATAACATTATATAGTCACTATAACATTATATAGTCACTATAACATTATATAACATTATATAGTCACTATAACATTATATAGTCACTGTAACATTATATAGTCACTATAACATTATATAGTCAATATAACTTTATATAGTCACTGTAACATTATATAGTCACTATAACATTATATAGTCAATATAACATTATATAGTCACTGTAACATTATATAGTCACTATATCATTATATAGTCACTATAACATTATATAGTCACTATAACATTATATAGTCACTATAACATTATACAGTCACTATAACATTATATAGTCAATATAACATTATATAGTCACTATAACATTATATAACATTATATAGTCACTATAACATTATATAGTCACTATAACATTATATAGTCACTATAACATTATATAGTCACTATAACATTATATAGTCACTATAACATTATATAGTCACTATAACTTTATATAGTCACTATAACATTATATAGTCACTATAACATTATATAGTCAATATAACATTATATAGTCACTATAACATTATATAGTCACTATAACTTTATATAGTCACTATAACATTATATAGTCACTATAACATTATATAGTCACTATAACATTATATAGTCACTATATCATTATATAGTCACTATAACATTATATAGTCACTATAACATTATATAGTCACTATATCATAATATAGTCACTATAACATTATATAGTCACTATAACATTATATAGTCACTATATCATTATATAGTCACTATAACATTATATAGTCACTGTAACATTATATAGTCACTATAACATTACATAGTCACTGTAACATTATATAGTCACTATAACATTATATAGTCACTATAACATTATATAGTCACTATAACATTATATAGTCACTATAACATTATATAGTCACTATAACATTATATAACATTATATAGTCACTATAACATTATATAGTCACTATAACATTATATAACATTATATAGTCACTATAACATTATATAACATTATATAGTCACTATAACATTATATAACATTATATAGTCACTATAACATTATATAGTCACTGTAACATTATATAGTCACTATAACATTATATAGTCAATATAACTTTATATAGTCACTGTAACATTATATAGTCACTATAACATTATATAGTCAATATAACATTATATAGTCACTGTAACATTATAGTCACTATATCATTATATAGTCACTATAACATTATATAGTCACTATAACATTATATAGTCACTATAACATTATACAGTCACTATAACATTATATAGTCAATATAACATTATATAGTCACTATAACATTATATAGTCAATATAACATTATATAGTCACTATAACATTATATAGTCACTATAACTTTATATAGTCACTATAACATTATATAGTCACTATAACATTATATAGTCACTATAACATTATATAGTCACTATAACATTATATAGTCACTATATCATTATATAGTCACTATAACATTATATAGTCACTATAATATTATATAGTCACTATATCATAATATAGTCACTATAACATTATATAGTCACTATAACATTATATAGTCACTATATCATTATATAGTCACTATAACATTATATAGTCACTGTAACATTATATAGTCACTATAACATTACATAGTCACTGTAACATTATATAGTCACTATAACATTATATAGTCACTATAACATTATATAGTCACTATAACATTATATAGTCACTATAACATTATATAGTCACTATATCATTATATAGTCACTATAACATTATATAGTCACTATAACATTTTATAGTCACTATAATATTATATAGTCACTATAACATTATATAGTCACTATAACATTATATAACATTATATAGTCACTATAACATTATATAACATTATATAGTCACTATAACATTATATAACATTATATAGTCACTATAACATTATATAGTCACTGTAACATTATATAGTCACTATAACATTATATAGTCAATATAACTTTATATAGTCACTGTAACATTATATAGTCACTATAACATTATATAGTCAATATAACATTATATAGTCACTGTAACATTATATAGTCACTATATCATTATATAGTCACTATAACATTATATAGTCACTATAACATTATATAGTCACTATAACATTATACAGTCACTATAACATTATATAGTCAATATAACATTATATAGTCACTATAACATTATATAACATTATATAGTCACTATAACATTATATAGTCACTATAACATTATATAGTCACTATAACATTATATAGTCACTATAACATTATATAGTCACTATAACATTATATAGTCACTATAACTTTATATAGTCACTATAACATTATATAGTCACTATAACATTATATAGTCACTATAACATTATATAGTCACTATATCATTATATAGTCACTATAACATTATATAGTCACTATAACATTATATAGTCACTATAACATTATATAGTCACTATAACATTATATAGTCACTATAACATTATATAGTCACTATAACATTATATAGTCACTATAACATTATATAGTCACTATAACATTATATAGTCACTATAACATTATATAACATTATATAGTCACTATAACATTATATAACATTATATAGTCACTATAACATTATATAGTCACTGTAACATTATATAGTCACTATAACATTATATAGTCAATATAACTTTATATAGTCACTGTAACATTATATAGTCACTATAACATTATATAGTCAATATAACATTATATAGTCACTGTAACATTATATAGTCACTATATCATTATATAGTCACTATAGCATTATATAGTCACTATAACATTATATAGTCACTATAACATTATACAGTCACTATAACATTATGTAGTCAATATAACATTATATAGTCACTATAACATTATATAACATTATATAGTCACTATAACATTATATAGTCACTATAACATTATATAACATTATATAGTCACTATAACATTATATAGTCACTATAACATTATATAGTCACTATAACATTATATAGTCACTATAACATTATATAGTCACTATAACATTATATAGTCACTATATCATTATATAGTCACTATAACATTATATAGTCACTATAACATTATATAGTCACTATAACATTATATAGTCACTATAACATTATATAGTCACTATAACATTATATAGTCACTATAACATTATATAGTCACTATAACATTATATAGTCACTATAACATTATATAACATTATATAGTCACTATAACATTATATAACATTATATAGTCACTATAACATTATATAGTCACTGTAACATTATATAGTCACTATAACATTATATAGTCAATATAACTTTATATAGTCACTGTAACATTATATAGTCACTATAACATTATATAGTCAATATAACATTATATAGTCACTGTAACATTATATAGTCACTATATCATTATATAGTCACTATAACATTATATAGTCACTATAACATTATATAGTCACTATAACATTATACAGTCACTATAACATTATGTAGTCAATATAACATTATATAGTCACTATAACATTATATAACATTATATAGTCACTATAACATTATATAGTCACTATAACATTATATAGTCACTATAACATTATATAGTCACTATAACATTATATAGTCACTATAACATTATATAGTCACTATAACATTATATAGTCACTATAACTTTATATAGTCACTATAACATTATATAGTCACTATAACATTATATAGTCACTATAACATTATATAGTCACTATATCATTATATAGTCACTATAACATTATATAGTCACTATAACATTATATAGTCACTATAACATTATATAGTCACTATAACATTATATAGTCACTATAACATTATGTAGTCACTATAACATTATATAGTCACTATAACATTATATAACATTATGTAGTCACTATAACATCATATAACATTATATAGTCACTATAACATTATATAGTCACTGTAACATTATATAGTCAATATAACATTATATAGTCACTATAACATTATATAGTCACTCTAACATTATATAACATTATATAGTCACTATAACATTATATAGTCACTATAACATTATATAGTCACTATAACATTATATAGTCAATATAACATTATATAGTCACTATAACATTATATAGTCACTATAACATTAGATAACATTATTTAGTCACTATAACATTATATAGTCACTATAACATTATATAGTCACTATAACATTATATAGTCACTATAACATTATATAGTCACTATATCATTATATAGTCACTATAACATTATATAGTCACTATAACATTATATAGTCACTATAACATTATATAGTGACTATAACATTATATAACATTATATAGTCACTATAACATTATATAGTCACTGTAACATTATATAGTCACTATAACATTATATAACATTATATAGTCACTATAACATTATATAACATTATATAGTCACTATAACATTATATAACATTATATAGTCACTATAACATTATATAACATTATATAGTCACTATAACATTATATAGTCACTATAACATTATATAGTCACTGTAACATTATATAGTCACTATAACATTATATAGTCAATATAACATTATATAGTCACTATAACATTATATAGTCACTATAACATTATATAGTCAATATAACATTATATAGTCACTATAACATTATATAACATTATATAGTCACTATAACATTATATAACATTATATAATCAATATAACATTATATAACATTATATAGTCACTATAACATTATATAACATTATATAGTCACTATAACATTATATAACATTATATAGTCACTATAACATTATATAGTCACTATAACATTATATAGTCAATATAACATTATATAGTCACTATAACATTATATAGTCACTATAACATTATATAACATTATATAGTCACTATAACATTATATAGTCACTATAACATTATATAGTCACTGTAACATTATATAGTCACTATAACATTATATAGTCACTATAACATTATATAACATTATATAGTCACTATAACATTATATAACATTATATAGTCACTATAACATTATATAGTCACTGTAACATTATATAGTCAATATAACATTATATAGTCAATATAACATTATATAGTCACTGTAACATTATATAGTCACTATAACATTATATAACATTATATAGTCACTATAACATTATATAACATTATATAGTCACTATAACATTATATAACATTATATAGTCACTATAACATTATATAACATTATATAGTCACTATAACATTATATAACATTATATAGTCACTATAACATTATATAACATTATATAGTCACTATAACATTATATAACATTATATAGTCACTATAACATTATATAGTCACTATAACATTATATAACATTATATAGTCACTATAACATTATATAGTCACTATAACATTATATGACATTATATAGTCACTATAACATTATGTAGTCACTGTAACATTATATAGTCACCATAACATTATATAGTCACTATAACATTATATAGTCACTGTAACATTATATAGTCACTATAACATTATATAACATTATATAGTCACTATAACATTATATAACATTATATAGTCACTATAACATTATATAACATTATATAGTCAATAAAACATTATATAGTCACTATAACATTATATAGTCACTATAACATTATATAGTCACTATAACATTATATAGTCACTATGACATTATATAGTCAATATAACATTATATAGTCACTATAACATTATATAGTCACTATAACATTATATAACATTATATAGTCACTATAACATTATATAGTCACTATAACATTATATAGTCACTATAACATTATATAGTCACTATAACATTATATAGTCACTATAACATTATATACTCACTATAACATTATATAGTCACTATAACATTATATAGTCACTATAACACTCCACAAGGTTCACTTCAACAAGCAACTCACATTATATTAACGTTACAGGGACACCACCACCTTGATCTTAGAGGAAGTTAAGGACCCACTAAGGTATGTTTTACTCCTATTTTCTGATACATTATGCCATTCCCTACCTCCTACCTCCCTAGTTAAGAACGATAATAAATTTGTTGAGTTAGGCATAAGAATTAACAACTGGGCGTCTACACTGCAAACTGAATTGTTTGCAATCCTAATGGCGCTAAAGCTAACCTATGACACTGAGCTTGACTCTATCATCATTACTGATTCTATGTCATCACTGAAGGCTCTTGACTCATATAATGACTCCAACAACATGCTCATTGGGGAAGCCAGGTATAGATACTCAAAAATTAGGGACAAAGGAATTAATGTACAATTGCTATGGATCCCATCACACATTGGATTACTCCTTCATGATAAAGTTGATATGTTAGCCAAGAAGAGTATCGAGAAGGAGAATGTAGAATATAACTTTGGTATAACTGTGTCTAGCATTAGGAATAATATTAGGAGAGAAGTAAATAATGAAGATGATTGTTATAGGAATGCAGTTAGAAGCCTGAGTAGATCTATAACCCACTATGATAACATGAACGTAGATAAGTATGTTTATGGAGCAACTTGCAATGTGAACAGACTGACTGATGTTGTAGTGGCCAGGCTTAGGCTTGGTTATAAGTACTTCTGGCAGTTTGGGAGACACACAGATGATGATCAAACTAAATGTAAATTATGTGATCAGGCATATGGTCATTCTCTTGAACACTATGTGCTTAATTGTCCACTTATTGAGGAATACAGAGACAGACAGTATAATAACCTATGTGACATGTCAAGATATCTTATTAATGAAAATAAGATACCAGATATACTAAGCAAATTTCCTAAATTTGCTTGTAACAGATAAGTGAACTATAGATATGTAGATATAAATCCATATGTATTCCTGCTAACCCTTTGGGGCCTAGTTCCTAGGCCTTTTGTGTATCCATATGCTCTCGTGCTACCGTCCACAGGATGGATATGGGGTGCACAATAAACTAGCCACTTCGGTGGCAAATCTAATCCAAGGGCTGAAATTAAAATTTTATTTAATTGCTTCTTAGTTATTGCCTATTTTTAGTTATCAACTTTAATGTTTGTAATTATTATTTTTTACCTAATTTTTTAAATGTATCCGTTTTTAGTTAGAAATAGAGACGTGTTCATGGTGTTGTATCTACAACATTAATATATTATATTAATAGATCCGCCACATTACATAACTCACATTCCCGGAAACTCATATCATAATCTGATAGATGCAACTGACAAATTTGCACCTACAGGACCCGAAACTAACTTGTGTTAACAGCTTAGTTAGGAATTCACAATATACAGTCGTGCAGAGAGACCAGTATAGCAATTTATTCAATATAATTTTCAAATTGCAACATATATGGTCCAAGACGAGCTATCTTCTGAGTTACTAACACCATCCATATCAATGTGCATTCATTCAAAAAGAAATTTTCTCTAACCAGATATGTTTGTTACTACATGATCCAGGGAAGTTATCACCATATGTTTCAGTTACTACATGATCCAGGGAAGTTATCACCATATGTTCAGTTACTACATGATCCAGGGAAGTTATCACCATATGTTTCAGTTACTACATGATCCAGGGAAGTTATCACCATATGTTGCAGTTACTACATGTTCCAGGGAAGTTATCACCATATGTTGCAGTTACTACATGATCCAGGGAAGTTATCACCATATGTTTCAGTTACTACATGATCTAGCGAAGTTATCACCATATGTTTCAGTTACTACATGATCCAGGGAAGTTATCACCATATGTTTCAGTTACTACATGATCCAGGGAAGTTATCACCATATGTTTCAGTTACTACATGATCCAGGGAAGTTATCACCATATGTTTCAGTTACTACATGATCCAGGGAAGTTATCACCATATGTTCAGTTACTACATGATCCAGGGAAGTTATCACCATATGTTTCAGTTACTACATGATCCAGGGAAGTTATCACCATATGTTTCAGTTACTACATGATCCAGGGAAGTTATCACCATATGTTTCAGTTACTACATGTTCCAGGGAAGTTATCACCATATGTTGCAGTTACTACATGATCCAGGGAAGTTATCACCATATGTTTCAGTTACTACATGATCTAGGGAAGTTATCACCATATGTTTCAGTTACTACATGATCCAGGGAAGTTATCACCATATGTTTCAGTTACTACATGATCCAGGGAAGTTATCACCATATGTTTCAGTTACTACATGATCCAGGGAAGTTATCACCATATGTTTCAGTTACTACATGATCCAGGGAAGTTATCACCATATGTTGCAGTTACTACATGATCCAGGGAAGTTATCACCATATGTTTCAGTTACTACATGATCCAGGGAAGTTATCACCATATGTTTCAGTTACTACATGATCCAGGGAAGTTATCACCATATGTTTCAGTTACTACATGATCCAGGGAAGTTATCACCATCAACCTTCAGTACACACAAAAGACATACTAACTGTATATGAAATCCGTCTAGAGACACAAGAGCTGTTGATCACCTTCCTTAAGAGATGCTTGAAGAAAAACACGTATAGCTAAAGGATACCTCTTATTATACCATCTCTTGTGTGTGAAATATAAATGTAAAAATGTCTTATTTGATTCTCGTGTCTTTTTTACTACTTGTTATACTCTGGATCCTTTAAGTACTATAGCAGCCCTCACAAGAGGTCCAGAAGCTAGAGATCAACACCTTCAGTACACAAGGGAGCTTTAGCTCTATTCACTCAAAAAAAGCCTATCACTTGTAACTAAGTGATCTCAAAATTCCCAGGAGTTGCAGTTCAGTATTTACAAGAGAGACAGGATCGGCACCTTTAATAGGCTCATGAAAAGAAACTGAATCCAGTTAAACTCAGAGAAAATAGTAGATGTGTTAGAGTCCGCACATATCTGAGACAAGTATCACCTGAATCCCATAACTCTTTACTACAGTGCGTGCAAGAATTATTAGTTAATATAATAGTTTCATTATTAATCCCATACCCATCTTTTGGTCAGTAATCTAAATATTACAGAGAGATTGAGCCCCAAGTTTTAATAGCTGAACAAATTTTAGTGGTAATACGTAGAGTATACATGGAAAGGGTTCCGGGGACCAACGCCCCCGCGGCCAGGTCTGAGATCAGGCCTCGTGGTGGATCAGTGTCTGATCAACCAGGCTGTTACTGCTGGCAGAACGCAAACTGACGTACGAGCCACAGCCCGACTTGTCAGGTACTGGCTTTAGGTGCCTGTCCAGTACCCTCTTGAAGACAGCCAGAGGTCTATTGGCAATCCCTCTTATGTATGCTGGGAGGCAGCTGAACAGTCTTGGGGCACTGACACTTATTGTGTTGTCTCTCAGTGTACTCGTGGCGCCCCTGCTTTTCATTGGGGGAAAGTTGCATCTCCTGCCGAGTCTTATGCTTTCATAGTGTAAGTTTGATACTAATCCCTCTAGGATTTTCCTAGTGTATATTATTATGTATCTCTCGCCTGCATCCCAGGGAATACAAATCAAGGGATTTCCTCCATTCCCATTAATTTAGGTGCTTTATCATACTTATGTGTACCGTGAAAGTTCTTTATACACTCTCCAGGTGAGCAATGTCTCCTGCCTTGAAGGGGGCAGTTAGTGTACAGCAGTATTCCAGCCTATAGAGCACAAGCGATTTGAAGAGAATCATCATGGGCTTGGCGTCCCTAGTTTTGAAGGTTCTCATTGTCCATCCTATCATTTTCCTAGCAGATGCGGTAGATACATTGTTGTGGTCTTTGAAGGTGAGATCCTCTAACATTATCACTCCCAGGTCCTTCACATTACTTTTTATCTCTATTGTATGGTTAAAATTTGTTGTAAACCCTGATACAGTTTTAATTTCCTCAAGTTTTCTTTATCTGAGTATTTGAAATTTCTCTTCATTGAATTTCATATTGTTTTGAGTGGCCCATTTGAAGATTTGATTGATGTCCGCTTGGAGACTTGTGGTGTCTTCGTTGGAGGTCACTGTCATGGCAGTTCGGGTGTCTTCCGCGATGCAAGACACGGAGCTATGGCTCACATCTCTGTCTACGTCAGACATGAGGATGAGGAATAGGATGGGAGCGAGTACTGTGCCTTTTGGAACAGAACTTTTCATAGTAGCTGCCTCAGACTTAAATCTGTTTACTATTATTCTTTGTGTTCTGTTTGTTAGGAAGTTATAGATCCATCTACCAACTTTTCCTGTTAATCATTTATCGCGCATTTTGTGCGCTGTTACATCATGGTTGCACTTGTTGAAGGCTTTTGCAAAGACTGTGTATACTACATCTGCATTTTGCTTAACCTCTATAGCATCCAGAACCATCTCATAGTAGTCCAGTAGCTGGGACAGGCAAGAGTAACCTGCTCTAAATACGTATTGCGTAACTGATGGGATGTTAGTGCTATTGGTCTTTAGTTCTTCGCAATTGCTGTACTGCCACCTTTGTGGAGCGGGGTTATGTCTGTTGTTTTTAGTGGGTGTGGGATGACCGCTGTGTCCATGCTCCCTCTCCATAGAATGCTGAAGGCACACTCTGCTTTGTGTTATGTATTGTTGTTCTCTGCTCAGTGTTATGTATGCTTGGTCTCTAATCAGTGTTATGTATGATTGTTCTATGCTCAATGTTATGTATTGTTGCTCTCTCCTCAGTGTTATGTATGGTTGTTCTCTGCTCAGTGTTATGTATTGTTATTCTCTGCTCAGTGTTATATATAGTTGTTCTCTGCTCAGTGCTATGTATGGATCTTCTCTGCTCAGTGCTATGTATGGATCTTCTCTGCTCAGTGTTATGTATGGTTGTTCTCGGCTCAGTGTTGTGTATGGTTGCTGTCTGCTCAGTGTTATGCATTGTTTTTCTGTGCTCAGTGCTATGTATGGTTGTTCTTTGCTCAGCTCTATGTATTGTTGTTCTCTGTTCAGTGTTATGTACATTTGTTCTCTGCTCAGTGTTATGTATGGTTGTTCTCTGCTCTGTGTTGTGTATGGTTGATCTCTGCTCAGTTTTATGTATGGTTGTACTCTAGTAAATGTTATGCATGGTTGTTCTCTGCTCATTGTTATGTATTGCTGCTCTTTGCTCAGTGTTATGTATGGTTGTTCTCTGCTCAGTATTATGTATAGTTGCCGTGTGCTCAGTGTTATATATAGTTGATCTGCGTTCAGTGTTATGTATGGTTGTTCTCTGCTCAGTGTTATGTATGGTTGTTCTCTGTTCAGTGTTATGTATGGTTCTCTGCTTAGTGGTACGAATGGTTGTTCTCTGCTAAGTGTTATGTAAAGTTGCTCTCTGCTCAGTGTTTTTATAGTTGTTCTCTGCTCAGTGTTATGTGTGGTTGTTCTCTGCTCGGTGTTATGTATGGTTGTTCTCTGCTCAGTGTTATTTATATTTGTTCTCTGCTCAGTGTTATGTGTGGTTGTTCTCTGCTCGGTGTTATGTATGGTTATTCTCTGCTCAGTGTTATATATGGTGGTTCTGTGCTCAGTGATATGTATGGTTGTTCTCTGCTCAGTGTTATGTTTGGTAGTTCTGAGCTCAGTATTATGTATGGTTCTTCTCTCCTCAGTGTTATGTATGACTGTTCTCTGCTCAATATTATATATGGTTGTTCTCTGCTCACTGTTATGTATGGTTGTTCTCTGCTAAATATTACGTATGGTTGTTTTCTGCTCTGTGTTATGTATTATTGTTCTCTGGTCAGTGTTATGGATGGTTGTTATCTGCTCAGTGTTATGTATGGTTGTTCTCTGCTCAGTGTTATGTATAGTTATTCTCTGCTCAGTGTTATGTATGGTTGTTCTCTGATCATTGTTATGTACGATTGTTCTATATTAAATGTTATGTATGGTTGTTCTCTGCTCAGTGTCATGTTTGGTTGTTCTCTGCTTAGTTTTATGTATGGTTACTCTCAATTCAGTGTTATGTATGGTTGTTCTCTGCTAAGTGTTATGTGAAGTTGTTCTGTTCTCTGTGTTTTTATAGTTGTTCTCTGCTCAGAGTTATGTACGGTTGTTCTCTGCCCAGTGTTATGTATATTTGTTCTCTGCTAAATGTTATGTATGGTTGTTCTCTGCTCAGTGTTATGTATTGTTGCTCTCTGCTCAGTGTTATGTATGATTTTTCTATGCTCAGTGATACCTATGATTGCTCTCTGCTCAGTGTTATGCATGGTTGTTCTCTGATCTGTGTTATGTATGGCTGTTCTCTGCTCAGTGTTATGTATTGTTGCTCTATACTCAGTGTTATGTATAGTTGGTCTCTGATCAGTGTCATGTATGTTTGCTCTCTGCTCAGTGTTATGTATGGTTGTTCTCTGTTCAGTGTTATGTATAGTTGTTGTGTGCTCAGTGTTATGAGTGTTTGTTCTCTGTTCAGAGTTATGTATGGTAGTTCTCTGCTCAGTGTTATGTGTGGTTGTTCTCTGCTCAGTGTTATGTATGGTTGTTCTCTGCTCAGTGTTATGTATGGTTACTCTCTGTTCAGTGTTATGTTCGGTTAATATCTGCTCAGTGTTAAGTATTGTTGTTCTCAGCTCAGTGTAATGTATGGTTGTTCTCTGCTAAGTGTTATGTATATTTGTTCTCTGCTCAGTGTTATGTAAGGTTGTTCTCCGGTCAGTGTTATGTATTGCAGTTCTGTGCTCAGTGTTATGTATAGTTGCTGTGTGCTCAGTGTTATATATGGTTGTTCTCTGTTCAATGTTATGAATGGTTGTTCTCTGCACAGCGTTATATGTGGTAGTTCTCTGCACAGTGTTATGTACGTTTGTTCCCTGCTCAGTGTTATGTTTGGGTGTTCTCTGACCAGTGTTATGTATGATTGTTCTATGCTCAGTGTTATGAATTGTTGCTCTCTGCTCAGTGTTACGTATGGTTGTTCTCTGCTCAGTGTTATGTATGTTTGTTCTCTGCTCAGTGTTATGTATGGTTGTTCTCTGATCTGTGTTATGAATCATTGTTCTATGCTCAGTTTTATGTGTTGTTGTTCATGCTCAGTGTTATGTATGGTTGTTCTGTGCCCAGTGATATGTATGGTTGGTCTCTGCTCAATGTTATGTATAGTTGTTTTCTGATCAGTGTCATGTACAGTTGCTCTTTGCTTAATGTTATGTATGGTTGTTCTCGGCTCAGTGTTATGTATGGTTGTTCTCTGCTCTGTGTTGTGTATGGTTGTTCTCTGCACAGTTTTATGTATGGTTGTACTCTGGTGAGATTTATGCATGGTTATTCTCTGCTCAGTGTTATGTATGGTTGTTCTCTGCTCAGTGTTATGTATGGTTGTTCTCTGTTCAGTATTATGTATGACTGTTCTCTGCTAAGTGTCATGTACGGTTGTTCTCTGCTCAGTGTTGTGTATTGATGCTCTATGCTCAGTGTTATGTATGGTTGTTCTCTCCTCAGTGTTATGTATACTTGCCATATGCTCAGTGTTATGTATAGTTGTTCTGTGTTCAGTATTATGTATGGTTGTTCTGTGCTCAGTGTTATGTGTGGTTGTTCTCTGCTCAGTGTTATATATGATTGTTCTCTGCTTAGTGGTATGTATAGTTGTACTCTGCTCAGTGTTATGTATGGTTGTTCACTGCTAAGTTTTATGTAAAGTTGCTCACTGCTAAGTGTTTTTTATAGTTGTTCTCTGCTCAGTGTTATGTGTAGTTGTTTCTGCTCAGTGTTATGTATATTTGTTTTCTGCTCAGTGTTATGTATGGTTGTTCTCTGCTCAGTGTTATATATGGTAGTTCTGTTCTCAGTGTTATGTATGGTTATTCTGTGCTCAGTGTTATGTATGGTAGTTCTGTAATCAGTGTTATGTATGGTTCTTCTCTGATCAGTGTTATTTATATCTGTTCTCTGCTCAATATTTTGTCTGGCTGTTCTCTGCTCAGTGTTATGTACTGTTGTTTTTTGCTCTGTGTTATGTATGGTTGTTCTCTCCTCAGTGATGTGGATGGTTGTTCTCTGCTCACTCTTATGAATGGTTGTTAGCTGCTCAGTGTTACGTCTGGTTGTTCTCTGCTCAGTGTTATGTATGGTTACTCTCTGTTCAGTGTTTTGTATGGTTGGTATCTGCTTAGTGTTATGTATTGTTGTTCTCTGCTCAGTGTTATTTATGGTTATTCTCTGCTAAGTGTTATGCAAGATTGTTCTCTGCTTAGTGTTATTTATAGTTGTTCTCTGCTCAGTGTTATATATGGTTAATTTCTGCTCAGTTTTATGCATATTTGCTCTCTTCTCAGTGTTATCTATGGTTGTTCTCTACTCAGTGTTATGTATGGGTTTTCTCTACTCAGTGGTACGTATATTTGTTCTTTCCTCAGCGCTATGTATGGTTGTTCTCTTGTCAGTGTTATGCATGGTAGCTCTGTGCTCAATGTTATGAATGGTTGTTCTCTGCTCAGTGTTATGTATAGCTGCTGTGTGCTCAGTGTTATATATAGTAGTTCTCTGTTCAATGATATGAATGGTTGATCTCTGCAGAGTGTTATATGTGGTTGTTCTCTGCTCAGTGTTATGTATGGTTGTTCTCTGATCAGTGTTAGGTATGATTGTTCTATGCTCAGTTTTATGTGTTGTTGCTCCTGCTCAGTGTTATGTATGGTTATTCTGTGCTTAGTGATATGTATGGTTGCTCTCTGCTCAGTGTTATGTATGGTTGTTTTCTGATCAGAGTCATGTACAGTTGCTCTCTGCTCAATGTTATGTATGGTTGTTCTCGGCTCAGTATTATGTATGGTGTTTCTCTGCTCTATGTTGTGCATGGTTGTTCTCTGCACAGTTTTATGTATGGTTGTACTCTGGTGAGTGTTATGCATGGTTATTTTCTGCTCAGTGTTATGTATGGTTGATCTCAGCTCAGTATTATGTATGGTTGTTCTCTGCTTTGTGTTGTTTATGGTTGTTCTCTGCACAGTTTTATGTATGGTTGTACTCTGGTGAGTGTTATGCATGGTTATTCTCTGCTCAGTGTTATGTATTGATGTTCTATGCTCAGTGTTATGTATGGTTGTTCTCTGCTCAGTGTTATGTATAGTTGCCTTGTGCTCATTGTTATGTATAGTTGTTCTGTGTTCAGTGTTATATATGGTTGTTCTCTGCTCAGTGTTATGTATAGTTGCCTTGTGCTCATTGTTATGTATAGTTGTTCTGTGTTCAGTGTTATGTATGGTTGTTCTCTGCTCAGTGTTTTTATAGTTGTTCTCTGCTCAGTGTTATGTATTTTTTTTTTCTGTTCAGTGTTATGTATGGTTGTTCTCTGCTCAGTGTTATGTATGGTAGTTCTGTTCTCAGTGTTATGTATGGTTGTTCTCTGCTTAGTGTTTTGTATGGTAGTTCTGTGCTCTGTTCAGTGTTATTTATGCCTGTTCTCTGCTAAATATTATGCATCGTTGTTCTCTGCTCAGTGTTATGTATGGTTGTTTTTTGCTCTGTGTTATGAATGGTTGCTCTCTGCTCAGTGTTAGGGATGATTGTTCTATGCTCACTCTTATGAATGGTTGTTCTCTGCTCAGTTTTACGTCTGGTTGTTCTCTGCTCAGTGTTACATATGTTTGTTCTCTGCTCAGCGTTATGAGTAGTTGTTTTCTGCTTAGTGTTATGTATGGTTGTTCTCTGAACAGTGTTATGTATGGTTGTTCTCTGCTCAGTATTATGTATGGTTGTTCTCTGCTCTGTTATGTGTGGTTGTTCTCTGCTTAGTGTTACGTATATGATTTCTCTGCTCAGTGCTATGTCTGGTTATTCTCTGCTCAGTGATATGTACGGTTGCTCTTTGCTCAGTGTTATTTATGGTTGTTCTCTTGTCACTTTTACGTATGATTGTTCTCTGCTCAATGTTATGTATTGTTGCCCTCTGCTCAGTGTTATGTATGGTTGTTCTCTATTCAGTGATATGTACAGTTGCTCTCTGCTCAGTGTTATGTATGGTTGTTCTCTGATCAGTGTTAAGTCTGGTTTTCTCTCCTCAGTGTTACATATGGTTGTTCTCTGCTCAGTGTTATGTATTGTTGCTCTATCCTCAGTGTTACGTATGGTTGTTCTCTGCTCAGTGTTACACATAGTTGTTATGTGCTCAGTGTTATGTATAGTTGTTCTCTAATAAGTTTTATATATGGTTCTTCTCTGTTAAGTGTTATGTGTTGTTCTCTGCTCAGTGTTGTGTATGATTGTTCTCTGCTCAGTGTTACTTATGATTGTTCTCTGCTTAGTGTTATGTATGGTTGTTCTCAGCTCAGTGTTATGTATGGTTGTTCTTTGCTAAGTGTTATGTAAAGTTGTTCTCTGCTCAGTGTTTTTTGTAGTTGTTCTCTGCTGAGTGTTATGCATGGTTGTTCTCTCCTAAGTGTTATGTATATTTGTTCTGTGCTCAGTGTTATGTATATTTGTTTTCTGCTCATTGTTATGCATGGTTGTTCTCTGAGCAGTGTTATATATGGTTGTTCTCTGCTCAGTGTTACGTATAGATGTTCACTGTTCAGTGTTATGTACAGTTGTTCTCTGCTCACTGTTAAGTCTAGTTGTTCTCTGCTCAGTGTTACATATGGTTGTGCTCTGCTCAGTGTTATGTATTGTTGTTCTCTTCTCAGTGTTACGTGCGATTGTTCTCTGATGAGTGTTATGTATGATTGTTCTATGCTCAGTGTTATGTATTATTGCTCTCTCCTCAGTGTTATGTATAGTTGATCTCTGGTCAGTGTCATGTATGGTTGCTCTCTGCTCAGTGTTATGTATTGTTGCTCTATGCTCAGTGTTATGTACCGTTGTTCCCTGCTCAGTGTTATATATAGTTGCTCTGTGCTCAGTTATATGTATGGTTGTTCTCTGCTCAGTGTTATGTGTGGTTTTTCTCTACTCGGTGTTATGTATGGTAGTTATGTATGGTTACTCTCTGTTCAGTGTTTTGTATGGTTGGTATCTGCTCAGTGTTATGTATTGTTGTTCTCTGCTCAGTGTTATGTATGGTTGTTCTCTGCTAAGTGTTATGTAAGATTGTTTTCTGCTTAGTGTTATTTATATTTGTTCTATGCTCAGTGTTATGTTTGGTTGTTCTCTACTAAGTGTTATGTATGGGTTTTCTCTACTCAGTGGTATGTATATTTGTTCTTTGCTCAGTGTTATGTATGTTTGTTCTCTACTAAGTGTTATGTATGGGTTTTCTCTACTCAGTGGTATGTATATTTGTTCTTTGCTCAGTGTTATGTATGTTTGTTCTCTACTAAGTGTTATGTATGGGTTTTCTCTACTCAGTGGTATGTATATTTGTTCTTTGCTCAGTGGTATGTATATTTGTTCTTTGCTCAGTGTTATGTATGGTTGTTCTCTACTAAGTGTTATGTATGGGTTTTCTCTACTCAGTGGTATGTATATTTGTTCTTTGCTCAGTGTTATGTATGTTTGTTCTCTGCTCAGCGTTATGTATGGTTGTTCTCTGATCAGTTTCATGTATGATTGTTTTATGCTCAGTTTTATGTGTTGTTGCTCCTGCTAAGTGTTATGTATGGTTATTCTCTGCTCAGTGATATGTATGGTTGCTCTCTGCTCAGTGTTTTGTATGGTTGTTTTCTGATCAGTGTAATGTACAGTTGCTCTTTGCTCAATGTTATGTATGGTTGTTCTCGGCTCAGTATTATGTACGGTTGTTCTCTGCTCTGTGTTGTGTATGGTTGTTCTCTGGACGGTTTTATGTATGGTTGTACTCTGGGGAGTGTTATGCATGGTTATTCTCTGCTCAGTGTTATGTATTGATGCTCTATGCTCAGTGTTATGTATGGTTGTTCTCTGCTCAGTGTTATGGGTGGTTGTTCTTTGCTCAGTGTTATATATTGTTGTTCTCTGCTCAGTGTTATGTGCGGTTGTTCCCTGCTTAGTGGTAGGTTTGGTTGTACTCTCCTCAGTGTTATGTAAAGTTGCTCTCTGCTCAGAGTTTTTTATAGTTGTTCTCTGCTCAGTGTTATGTATATTTGTTTTCTGCTCAGTGTTATGTATTGTAGTTCTGTGCTCAGAGTTATGTATGGTTGTTCTCTGCTTAGTGTTATGTATGGTAGTTCTATGCTCAGTGTTATGTATGGTTCTTCTCTGTTCAGTGTTATTTATGAATGTTCTCTGCTAAATATTATGTATGGTTGTTCTCTGCTCAGTGTTATGTATGGTTGTTCTCTTCTTACTCTTATATATAGTTGTTCTCTGCTCAGTATTATGTATGGTTGCTCTGTGCTCAGTGTTATGTATGGTTGTTCTCTGCTCAGTGTTATGTATTGTTGCTCTGTGCTCAGTGTTATGTATGGTTGTTCTCTGCTCAGTGACATGTACGGTTGCTCTTTGCTCAGTTTAATGTATCGTTGTTCTCTTATCAGTTTTATGTATGATTGTTCTCCGCTCAATGTTATGTATTGTTGCTCTCTGCTCAGTGTTATGTATGGTTTTTCTCGGCTCAGTGATATGTACAGTAGCTCTCTGCTCAGTGTTATTTATTGTTGTTCTCTGATCAGTGATACGTATGGCTGTGTTCCCTGCTCAGTGTTACGAATAGTTGTTCACTGTTCAGTGTTATGTAAGGTTGTTCTCTGCTATGCGTTAAGTCTGGTTGTTCTCTCCTCAGTGTTACATATAGTTGTTCTCTGCTCAGTGTTATGTATGGTTGTTCTCTCCTCAGTGTTATGCATTGTTGTTCTCTGCTCAGTGTTATGTAAGGTTGTTCTCTGCTCATTGTAATTTATAGTTGCTCTCTGCTCAATGTTATAAATTGTTGCTCTATCCTCAGTGTTATGTATGGTTGTTCTCTGCTAAGTGTTATGTTTAGTTGCTCTGTGCTCAGTGTTATGTATAGTTGTTCTCTGAAAAGTTTTACATATTGTTGTTCTCTCCTCAGTGTTATGTGTGGTTGTTCTCTACTCAGTGTTGTGTATGGTTGTTCTCTGCTCAGTGTTATGAATGGTTATTCTCTGCTCAGTGTTATATATGGTTGTTCTCCCCTCAGTGTTATGTATGGTTGTTATCTTCTCAGTATTATGTATGGCTGTTCTCTGCTCAGTATTATGTATGGTTGTTCTAAGGACAGTGTTATGAATAGCTGCTCTCAGATCAGTGCTATGTATAACTGTTCTCTGTTCAGTGTTATGTATATTTGTTTTCTGCTCAGTGTTATGCATGGTTGTTCTCTGCTCAGTTTTATATACGGTAATTCTGTGCTCAGTGTTATGTATGGTTGTTCTGTGCTCAGTGTTATGTATTTTAGTTCTGTGCTCAGTGTTATGTATGGTTCTTCTCTGTTCAGTGTTATATATGGCTGTTCTCTGCTGAATATTATGTATGGTGTTTCTATTCTCGGTGTTATGTATTGTTGTTCACTGCTCACTGTTATGTATGGCTGTTGTCTGCTCAGTGTTATGCATTGCTGCTCTCTGTACAGAGTTATATAAGGCTTCTATCTGCTCAGTGTTATGTAAGGCTGCTCTCTGCTCAGTGTTACATATGATTGTTCTCTGCTCAGTGTTATGTATGGTTGTTCTCTGCTCAGTGTTATGTATGGTTGTTCTCTGCTCAGTGTTATGTATGGTTGTTCTCTGCTCAGTGTTATGTATGGTTGTTCTCTGCTCAGTGTTATGTATGGTTGTTCTCTGCTCAGTGTTAGTCAAGTTGTTCTTTGCTCAGTGTTACGTATGATTGTTCTCTGCTCAGTGTTATGTATAGGTGTTTTCTGCTCAGTGTTATGTCAGGTTGTTCTCTGCTCAGTGACATGTATGGTTGTTCTCTGATCAATGTTATGTATGATTGTTCTCTGCTCAGTGATATGAATGCTTGCTCTCTGCTCAGGGCTATGTATGGTTGTTCTCTGATCAGTGTCATTTATGGCAGTTCTCTGTTGAGTGTTACATATAGCTGTTCACTGTTCAGTGTTATGTATGGTTGTTCTCTGCTCAGTGTTAAGTCTGGTTGTTCTCTGCTCAGTGTTATGTATTGTTACACTATGCTCAGTGTTATGTATGGTTGTTCTCTGCTCAGTGTTATTTATCGTTGTTCTCTGCTCAGTATTATGTATATTTGTTCTCTGCTCAGTGTTATGTATTGTTCCTCTTTGCTCAGTGTTATGTACAGTTGTTCTCTGCTAAGTGTTGTATATGGTAGTTCTGTGTTCAGTGTTATGTACAGTTGCTCTCTGTTAAATGTTATGTATGGTTGTTATGTGCTCACTGTTAAGTCTGGTTGCTCTTTGGTCAGTGTAACGTATAGTTGTTCTTTGCTAAGTGTTATGTATGGTTATTCTCAGTTCAGTGTTATGTATGGTTGTTCTCTGATCAGTGTTATGTATGATTCTTCTCTGCTCTGTGTTATGTATTGTTTCACTTTGATCAGTGTTATGTATGGTTGTACTCTGATAAGTGATAAATAAAGTTGTTCTCTTCTCAGTGTTATTTATAGTTGTTCTTCACTCAGTGTTAAGTATGGTTGTTCTCTGCTGAGTGTTATGTATATTTGCTCTCTGCTCAGTATTATGTATGGTTGTTCTCTGCTCAGTGTTATGTATGGTTGTTCTTTGCTCAGTGTTATGTATATTTGTTCTCTGCTCAGTGTTATGTATGGTTGTTCTCTGGTCTGTCTTATGTACAGTAGTTCTGTGCTCAGTGTTATGTATGGTTGTTATCTGCTCAGTGTTATGTATGGTAGTTCTGTGCTCAGTGTTATGTATGGTTGTTCTCTGCTCAGTGTTATGTATGGTTGTTCTCTGCTCAGTGTTATGTATGGATGTTCTCTGCTCAGTGTTATGTATGGTTGTACTATGCTTAGTGTTATGTATGACTGTTCTCCGCTCAGTATTATGTATGATTGTTTTTTTTCGGTGTTATGTATAGTTGTTCTCTGTTCTATATTATGTATGGCTGCTTTCTGCTCAGTGTTATGTATGTTTGTTCTCTGATCAGTTTCATGTAGGGTCTTTCTCTGCTCAGTGTTATGTATTGTCGCTCTGTGTTCAGTGTTATGTATGGTTGTTCTGTGCTCAGTGTTATGTACAGTTTCTGTGTTCTCAGTGCTATGTATGGTTGTTCTCTGTTCAGTGTTATGTATATTTATTTTCTGCTCAGTGCTATGTATGGTTGTTCTCTGTTCAGTGTTATGTGTAGTTGTTCTCTACTCAATGTTATGTATGGTTGTTCTCTCCTCAGTGTTATGTATATTTATTTTCTGCTCAGTGTTATGTATGGTTGTTCTCTGTTCTGTGTTATGTATGGTAGCTCTGTGCTGCTCAGTGTTATGTATGGTATTTCTCTTCTCGGTGTTATGTATGGTTGTTCTCTGCTCAGTGCTATGTATATTTGTTCTCTGCTCAGTGTTATGTATTGTTGTGCTCTTCTCAGTGTTATGTACGGTTGTTCTGTGCTCAGTGTTATGTATGGTTGTTCTCTGCTCAGTGTTATGTATAGTTGTTCTCTGCTCAGTATTATGTGCATTTGTTCTCTGCTCAGAGTTATGTATAGTTGTTCTCTGCTCAGTGTTATGTATGGTTGTTCTCTGCTCTGTGTTATGTATCGTTGTACTCTCCTAAATGTTACGTATAATTGTTCTCTGCTCAGTGTTATGTATGATTCTTCTATGTTCAGTATTATGTATTGTTGTTCTCTGCTCAATGTAATGTATGGTTGTACTCTGCTTAGTATTATGTATTGCTGTTTTCTGCTCAGTATTACGTATGGTTGTTCTAAGCACAGTGTTATATAAGGCTGCTCTCTGCTCAGTGTTATGTATGGTTGTTCTCTGCTCAGTGTTATGTATGGTTGTTCTCTGCTAAGTTTTATGTGTGGTTGTTCTCTGCTCAGTGTTATGTATGGTTGTTCTCTGCTCTGTGTTATGTATGTTTACTCTCTGTTCAGTGTTATGTATGGTTGTTCTTTCCTCAGTGTTATGTATGGTTGTTCTCTGCTTAGTGTTAAGTATGGCTGTTCTCTGCTCACTGTTATGTATGGTTGTTCTCTGCTAAGTGTTATGTAAGGTTGTTCTCTTCTCAGTGTTTTTTATAGTTGTTCTCTGCTCTGTGTTATGTATGGTTGTTCTCTGCTCAGGGTTACCTATATTTGTTCTCTTCTCAGTGTTATGTATGGTTGTTCCCTGCTCAGTGTTAGGTATGGTTGCTCCCTGCTTAGAGTTAAATATGGGTTTTCTCTGCTCAGTGTTATGTATTACTGTTCTCTGCTCAGTATTATGTATGGTTGCCCTTTGATCAGTGTTATGTATGGCTGTTCTCTGCTCAGTGTTATCTATGGTTGTTCTCTGCTCAGTATTATGTACGGTTGTCCACTTCTCTTTGTTATTTATTGTTGTTCTCTGCTCAGTGTTACTGGCTGTTCTCTTCTTAGCATTACGTATGACTGTTCTCTGATCAGTGTTATGTATGATTGTTCTTTGCTCAGTGTTATGTATTTTTGCTCTCGGCTCAGTGTCATGTATGGGAGTTATGTGCTCAATGTTATGTATGGTTGTTCTCTGCTCAGTGAAATGTATTGTTGTTCTCTGCTCAGTGTTATGTATGGTTGTTCTCTGCTCAGTGTTACGTATGGTTGTTCTCTGGTCAGCGGTATGCTTGGTTGTACGTGCTCAGTGTTATGTATGGTTGTTCTCCTCTCACTGTTATGTATGATTGTTCTCTGCTCATTGTTATGTATGGTTGTTCTCTGCTCCGTGTTATGTATGGTATTTCTGTGCTCCGTGGTATGTATGGCTGTTCTCTGCTCAGTGTTATGTATGGCAGTTCTGTGCTCAGTGTTATGTATGGTTGTTTTCTGCTCAGTGTTATGCAAGGAAGTTCTGCTCTATGGTATGTATAGTTGTTTTCTGATCAGTGTTATGTATGGTAATTCTGTGCTCAGTGTTATGTATGGCTGTTCTCTGCTCAGTGTTGTGTATGGTTGTTCTCTACTCAGTGTTATGTATGGTTGTTCTCTTTTCAATGTGATGTATGGTTGTTCTCTTTTCAATGTTAGGAACATTTGATCCATGTAACTGCCGCAGCCGCAGCAAGCAGCAACAAGGCTGCTCCTACATCTTGCCGTCCCCTGGGCCTATCCGAACTCCAGTGATGGCCAAGTTGGCAAGTACTGCCGCAACAACATGCAAGGAACCTATAGTGACATAAAAACTGACGGTGACGACAATGAAATTTACTAAATATGACAAAAGAGGGACCGGCATTCAAGTACCAGACCTGCTGCCAGACGTGAACCAGACATGAGACGTTTTCCACTACAATGAAATAACTGACCTCCATATCAACTGCACCAGTGTTTAACGGGAAGACAACATGGCAGAAAACCTGATCAACTAAATCTCCAAGGAAATGACAGGTCTGTAGGACTTTTTTCTTCAGTGCCAAACGAGGGAAAGAATTGAGCATTTAAACATGGCTGACCGGCATCCAAACAGCCGCTACTGCCAGACGTACAACTAGCGAAGTGAAATTCTCATCTTTACTGACGTTCATCTGTTGACAGTAGCATCATATCTGTACCACCATCATATCACCTGTACCAGTGCTAACGAGAGGGAAACACAGGAGACATCGTCAAATCAACAATACAAAACTCCTAGGTTATAGGTCGGATATCCCTCAGTGCTAGTCGTGAGAAAGAAGTGAATAGTTAAACAGTGTTGTGATAGAAACACAGGCCTTATCTCTAGGCTTTATTGAACATAGAATCTTCATAGTACTTCTGCAACAACAAAATATAATGACTAGTACATCTAATAATGGCTTCTACAGGGATGGTGATGTCTTGCATATGTCAAGAGAAAAGTTATAACTACAGGCCACATATTTAAACTCACCATGTAATCTGCATCGGTGATAAATGGATAAAGTAGGAGAGAATCACACACCATATGTTGGTGCCCATGACGCACCCAAACTGTTGTTGTTGTTAAGGGCCCCTAGAGGTGGTGCAGTATTATCCTGCTGCTGCTCCTCACAGGACCAGTATCACTACAATCTCCCCCTTCTAAAATATCAGAGACAGTAATCTCCCAAACTGTTAGGTGGGCGACGTACACGTCCCGACCTTCGTAGCCCTTGAGCCTCTTCACCAGGTTCGATATTTTCCAGCGGGGTTTGATTAACTGCTGGAGCAGAATCCTCTATTTCCATAGGGGTAGTCTCAAGGGGCTTTCCAGGAGAAAACGAAGCATCTTTCACATCTATTGGTGTATCTTGAGATTCCACACTAATAGGGATTTCAACTGGGGCTAAATGTCTTGTAGATACTGTAGTCTCTTCACCATTTTGGTAGCGAATGTGGGCGTAATGTGGATTAGCTTGCAGGAGCTCTACCTCTTCCACTAAAGGATCCGTCTTGTTCATCCTACGGTGACTCTTCAGGAGAACGGGTCCAGGATGACATAACCAAGTGGGCACGGAGGCTCCCGTAGAGGAACGACGTGAATAGTTGAGGAGTCTTTCATGAGGGGTTGCATTAGTAGCTGTGCACAGCAGTGATCTAATAGAGTGAAGTGCATCAGGTAGGACAGTTTGCCAGTGTTGAACAGGTAGATTGCGCGACTTTAATGTCATTGTAACTGCCTTCCATATAGTACCATTGAACCGCTCCACTTGACCATTGCCTTGAGGGTTGTAGCTTGTTGTTCTGCTGCAGGCAATACCTTTGCTAGCCAAAAACTCCTGAAGTTCGTTACTCATGAACGAGGATCCCCTGTCTGAATGGATATAAGCTGGCATACCAAAAATAGAGAACAACTGTGAAAGACAACTAATAACAGTTGAAGCAGCCATATTTGCACAGGGGAATACAAAGGGAAACCTTGAATATTCATCTACTATGTTAAGGAAATACCTATTCTGATTTGTGCTTGGTAGAGGTCCTTTGAAATCTATATTCAATCTTTCGAAAGGCTGGGTGGATTTTATGAGATGAGTCTTCTCTGGCTGATGAAAGTTTGGCTTGCACTCTGCACATACTCTGCATGCTCTGATCACTTGTCGCACATCTTCCACTGAGTAGGGCATGTTCTTTGATTTGACAAAATGGTACAGGCGTGTAACTCCTGGGTGACACAAAGCCTTGTGGAGAGCTGAGAGTGATTGCAAATCATGACATGCTGCTCCACAGTGGGACCTAGAGAATGCATCAGGTGAGATGTTCTCTTGACCCGGTCGGTACAGAATATCAAAGTCATAACACGATAGTTCCATCCTCCAGCGTAATATCTTGTCATTCTTTATCCTACTTTTGTGCCTCTTGTCGAACATATACATCACGGACCTTTGGTCAGTCCTTATGGTGAAATGTCTACCAGTTAAATAATGCCTCCAGTGGCGAACTGCTTCTATGATGGCCTGGGCTTCCTTTTCTACAGCAGCATAACATTTCTCTGATCCTTGAAAAGTTCTCGAAAAGAAGGCTACTGGTCGTCCTGCCTGAGATAAGACTGCAGCAATGGCAATGTCAGATACATCCGTTTCCACTTCGAATGGTAGGGACTCATCAATGGCTTGAACTACTGAGTTTTCAATGTCCTGTTTGAGAGTATGGAAAGCGGCTTCTGCTTCCTTTGTCACAGGAAATGTGGTAGCACTCAATGGGCGGACTTTACTTGAATAGTTGTAGATCCATTGTGAGTAATAAGCAAAGAGACCAAGAGTTCTTCGGAGTGACTTTTTGTCTTGAGGCATTGGAAGTTCCCGTAGAGGTCGTAGTCATTCAGGGTCTGGGAATATTGAACCTCCTTCCACTACATAACCAAGGATGCTAAGCCTTTTAGTTGAAAAAGTGCACTTTTCCTCATTGTAACTGATATTTTTCTTCTTGGCGGCTTCCAAAAACTTATCAAGGTTTGCATCATGTTCCTCCTGGGTCTTGCCACAAATGGTAACATTATCTAAATACGCGTAAGTTCCCATGAGTTGCTCTTCCTGAATGAGTGAATCCATAATTCGTTGGAAGCAGGCTACCCCATTGGTGACTCCAAAAGGGACTCTGGTAAACTGATACAGGCCATCACTAGCCTGAAACGCTGTGTATGGTTTATCTTCATTCCTTATAGGGACTTGATGATAGGCACTTTGCAGATCAATTGTGCTAAACACGTAGTACTCAGCAATTTTGTTCACTGTATCGTCAATTCGAGGTAGAGGGTACCCATCAAGAAGTGTAAATTTGTTGATTGTCTCAGAGTAATCGATAGCCAGTCTCCGTTTCCTATAACCATCTTTAACAACAACAACCTGTGCACGCCAAGGGGAATCACTCGGTTCTATAATACCCTCCTTCAGCAGCCTCTGAGTTTCTTTCTCAATGAACATCCGATCCTCATAAGAATAGCGGCGTGACTTAGCTGATATAGGATGGCAATCCGCAGTAAGATTTGCAAACAGCTTTGGTGGGTCTACCCTTAAAGTGCTAAGCCCACAGACAACAAGAGGAGGCAGTTCACCTCCATATGTTAAGGTGACACTACCATGCAGCTTCTGAAAGTCCTGACCAAGGATAACATCAGAGCACAGTTGTGGCAGAATAGCTAAATGTACATCTTGATAATCCTTTCCATTAACTCTGAGATTTACCTTACAAAACCCTAAGGTCTGAATAGAGAGAGATGTTGATGCCATGGAAACGGTACCTGATGAGTGATGTAGAGTCAAGGAGAGCCGTTTAACTAAGTCAAGGTTGATGAAACTCTCTGAGCTGCCACTATCAATAAGACCATCTACTTCTGTTCCTTTGATGAATACTTTCACAACTGCCTTTGACAGTGAATTTGGAGTAGCAGCAGAAGTCACTGTTGCTAGAGTCGCATGATCACTGGAATGTGTGGAGGCACTAGCTCTTGTTGATGCATTAGCACGACATACTTTAGCAAAGTGACCTTTCTTGTGGCATTTATGGCACATTGCTTCACGAGCAGGACACTTTGGACGTGGATGTCTTGAAAAACCACAAAAGAAACACACCGTACCTGCTGCTGCTGTCACTGAGGCAGGTTCCCCAGTAACTTCATTGCAAGAGTCTTGGTCAGGAATTGCAGCACTTACCACTCGAGAAGGCTGAGTGGTACTGTATACTTCAGAATTCTTCTGGGCTGAATCTAGAGCTCTTGCCTGGTCAAAGGCAGCGGCTAAGTCGAGAGTTTTATTCTCCAATAAACGCTGCCTTATTATTGGTGATTGCAGGCCACTGATAAAAGCATCCCTGATGGACTCTTCACAATACTGAGCAGCTGTCACTGCTTGGAAGTGACAGTCCTTACCTAAAATTTTCAGTGCTTGAAAGTATTCCTCTAAGGACTCATCAATCTGCTGGCGGCGAGTTGCAAGGCGATAGCGTGCAAAGATTTCATTTGTAGGTTTAATATACTGAGACTTGAGGGTTTTGATAGCATCTTCGTAGGTATTACACTCAGAAATAGCCTCATATATCTTAGGTGACACAAAATCGATGAGCAAACTTAGTTTATCTAGATCTTCTTTAGGAAGGGCTTCCAAGAAGTTTTCGAAAGTCTTAAACCAGTGCTTCCATTCCTGAGCAGCCGTTGATAAGCTGGGGTCACAGTCTAGCCTCTCAGGTTTCAGTAAACGCTCCATGTTGTGATGTAGTCTAGCGCAGGATCACCACCAGGTAGCCCAGGATTCTATGTTCAATAAATTGTTGTGATAGAAACACAGGCCTTATCTCTAGGCTTTATTGAACATAGAATCTTCATAGTACTTCTGCAACAACAAAATATAATGACTAGTACATCTAATAATGGCTTCTACAGGGATGGTGATGTCTTGCATATGTCAAGAGAAAAGTTATAACTACAGGCCACATATTTAAACTCACCATGTAATCTGCATCGGTGATAAATGGATAAAGTAGGAGAGAATCACACACCATATGTTGGTGCCCATGACGCACCCAAACTGTTGTTGTTGTTAAGGGCCCCTAGAGGTGGTGCAGTAATATCCTGCTGCTGCTCCCCACAGGACCAGTATCACTACAAACAGTCAAGGTTAATGTTATAGTAGCTGACCTTTATTCAGCTGACCAGTGTACAGTGAGAGAATCATAGCAGAAAACGCCAAATATATCTATAAACTCTAGGAAAGTCAGGTTGTAGGTGGCGTTACTCCCCTCAGTGTTTTAAAAATGGCTGAGTCAGCAAAACAGGTCAGGAGACAACAACACCACACACCCCCCGATAAATGGAACTGAGGGGGATTTTGGAAGGATAAAACCAGGGAAAAGTGAGCAGTGAAGAGGGTTTTGAAGAGGAAATTTTACTAGTAATTCAGTGGTGATTGCTAAAGCAGATACTAAGTGTACTAAGGAAAGGAAAAGAGAAATATATATTATTGTATATGAGTAAAAGAGCGAAGAGTGAAAATGGCAGGCATTAGGGGGGTACAGGCTGCCATAATTATATTTATATTTCTTCTTCAATTCCATGAAGAAAGTAATCAGTCATGGGGGCTGGAAAAGATGAATGGAGTAACAGCGCCCTGGACAGTAAAAGCCCAACAGTTGCCATCCTACCAGAAAAGTAAATGTCACTATCGCCGCAAGGTATGGCAACACCGCATACCTAAACAAAAACAGTGGCACACAGCTCTTATTGTAGCGCTCTTAAGTGGTGATATCCAAATTAATCCAGGACCTCAAACTATTGTGCAGAGGCAAAACAGACAGATAAATGACGGCAATAATGACGGTCTAGTAGCTAGGAATGATAACCTTAACTCCATATGTAATGCATACATAGGTCAATGTGAGACAATACAGCCATTATTATCTCAAACACTAACAAACAGGTGCATACACTGTACTAAAGTACGCATGAAAAACAGAAAAGGCACCTTATGTAAAATGTGTAAGGGGTGGGTGCATGATGGATGTATGTACAATTATAGCAACGGTGCCAGAATTCATTTTGTGTGTAACAAATGCACTTTGGCACAGTTACCCTTTAGCAGTGATGACATTGATTTACCTAATTTTAATACAAATGACCCATTGCCATATATTGATGATTATGATTGTTTTATGAAAACAGGCCTTCACTTTATTCATGTCAATGCAAGATCACTTCTTCCTAAATTGGCAGAGATTAGGATTCTAGCTAACAAAATTAGGGCGGCAGTTATAACCATCTCTGAATCTTGGTTGGATGATACGGTGACTGACGACGAGGTCAAAATAGATGGTTACAATATAAAACGCTTAGATAGGAACAGAAAGGGTGGTGGAGTATGTGCCTACATTAGAAATGACTTAGCTTACAACCCAAGACCTGATTTAAATAACAATAAACTGGAGATTCTATGGTTTGAAGTGCTGCTTCCTAAGACCAAACCCATCTTAGTAGGAACTAGTTACCGCCCTCCTACCCAGGACCAGTTCTTAGAAGACTTTTCCAGAGTCTTGTCCGGAGTTGAAAACAATTGCGAGACAATAATACTGGGCGACTTTAATATCTGTTTTCAGCAGCAAAATAACGAGCTATGCAAAAGGTATAAGCAAATTCTAGGATTAAATAGTTACACTCAACTAATTAATACTCCAACCCGGATCACACAGTTCTCAGCCACCCTAATTGACCACATACTTTGTAACCGCTCTGAGAACATTAGTCAGTCAGGCGTCATTACCACAGGTCTTAGTGATCATTTCATCATTTACTGCACCAGGAAAATCACTAGGGATAGGATAGGCCTACACAGGAAAATAAAAATGAGGTCAACTAGAAACTACAGTAAAGAAACACTGGTAAATAGGCTACACAATTGTGACTGGACAGAGATAACAAGTTGCACGGACGTAAACGATGCCTGGGAAAAATTCAAAACAATGTTCACTACCATCCTTGATAATATTGCACCAGTTAAAGAGATTAGGATTAAACGAAGAACTGAACCCTGGATAACTACTGAGATATTAGATAATATGAAATTCAGAGACCAGCTGCTAAAAAGATTTAAAGCAAACAGACAGGATATTGCAGCACTAAATGAATTCCAAAGGGTGAGGAACAGAGTACAGAGACTTATAAAAGGAGCAAAGGCAAAGCACTACTGCTCAAAAATTGAAGAGTATAAGCATAACCCCAGAAAGCTCTGGCAACAACTAAAACAGTTGGGGTATAGCCATAAGCCAGTAGATAGGTCTAACATAGTACTCACTATCGATAATGAGGTATGCCACGAAACATCTAAGGTGGCAAATTGCTTTAATTCCTACTACACATCTGTTGCATCAACACTAGTAAGTAAACTACCAGCTGCATCAAATACCTTTAACACAGACTCTGATAAGTTTCAAACATACTATACCAATAAAGGGGTAACCCCAAACAGTTGTCAACTAGTAAGTGTATCTCATGACTTTATTCAAAAAGAACTAAGCAGGTTAAACCCAACTAAGAGCACAGGCCCTGATAACATCCCGTCTAAGTTCCTAAAAGATGGTGCTTCTGAACTGTCAATCCCTATTGCTCACATAATAAATCTATCAATCACCACTAATACAGTACCGGAGGGGTTCAAGGAGGCCAGAGTCACTCCTATCTTCAAGAAAAATAGTAGGTCTGATGTAAGCAACTATAGGCCTGTTAGTATACTCAGTATAATATCTAAAATTCTAGAGAGGGCGGTGTATTCTCAAGTAGTTAAGTACCTTAATGACAACAACATTCTCCATAGCTATCAATCGGGCTTTAGAAGATCCTACTCAACTGACACCTCCCTTATTAATCTGATGGATTACCTGAGAACTGAAATGTCAAAGGGGAACCTCATAGGCATGGTAACCTTAGACCTGCAAAAGGCCTTCGATACTGTCAACCACAATATATTATGTAATAAACTTCAAGCTATTGGTATAGGTTCTGTAGACTGGTTTAAGTCCTACCTTAGCAACAGGAGACAAATAGTCAAAATCAACAAAACAGAATCAGAACCCCTGCCGATAACATGTGGAGTTCCCCAAGGTAGTATTCTGGGTCCCTTATTATTCTTATGTTATGTCAATGATATGCCTATCAGTGTCAAGTGCAAACTCCTACTGTATGCAGATGACAGTGCTCTGTTAGTGTCAGGTAAAGACCCACAAGATATTGCTAATGTTTTAACACTGGAACTGGAGTCCTGCAGCAAATGGTTAGTAGACAACAAACTATCATTACACCTAGGGAAAACTGAAGCCATTCTCTTTGGCACGAAACATAAACTGAGAAGGGTAAATTTTTTTTAATGTTCAATGTAATGGGGAGCCCATCACTTTGGTTTCATCAGTAAAATATTTGGGAATCCCCTTTGACCCATGCATGTCAGGAGAATTGATAGGGAACAGTGTAGTAAAGAAAGCGAATGCCAAACTGAAGTTCCTGTATAGACAAGCACAGTGTCTACCTACTGAGGCTCGCAGGACCCTATGTCTAGCCCTTATACAATGCCATATGGATTACGCTTGCTCTTCTTGGTACTCTGCCTTGACAAAAAAACTGAAAGACAGACTGCAAATCACCCAGAACAAAATCGTAAGATTCATCCTGGGGCTGGGACCAAGAGAACATGTAGGCCAGGATGAATTACAGCAGTTGGATATGCTGAATGTTGAAGACAGAGTAAAACAACTGAAGCTAAATCATGTTTATAAAATTGCTCACAAACAATGTCCAGAATATCTTGCTGTCAATTTTGTCAAGGTTGGGAACCAAAGCAATCATAGTACTAGGGGGAGAGAGCACAACTTTGTAGTACCCACAGTCAGTGGCCAGGCTTCAAACACCTTTTATTGTACAGCAATAAAGGAATGGAACAGACTGCCCGCACATGTCAAAGCCAGTCATAGCGTGAACCAGTTCAAGAAGACTGCCAAAAGGTGTCTGATGAATGTAGCTACAGAAAGGGAGGGGAATGATTTTCTATTTTTTAGCTAACATACGTGTAAATTTTACCTTATTCCTTGTAATGACCCTCGTATTGTAGATAGTCTTAATGACCTTGGTGTAGCAGATAGTCTTTTTAGTATGATAATAAGATGTTATCTTCATTGTAGAATAATAAGAAAATATTATAACCTTTATACTATAATAATAAGGTAAAAGGACCCCAATGGAAATAAGTCACTCTGTCTGACTTTTTTGGGTTATCCCAGGTTCTCTACACATATGGTGCTATGTATGATAATTCTATGTAACTGTATTTGTGTATACCTGAATAAACTTACTTACTTACTTACTTACTGTTATTCTCTGCTCAGTGTTTTGAATGGTTGTTCTCTGCTCAGTGTTATGTATGGATGTTCTCTGTTCAGCATTATGTATGCTGTTTTCTGCTCAGTGTTATCTATGTTTGTTCTCTGATAAGTGTCATGTAGGATTGTTCCCTGCTCAGTGTTATGTACTGTTGCTCTATGCTCAGTGTTATGTATGGTTGTTGTGTGCTCAGTGTTATGTATGGTTGTTCTCTTCTCAGTGTTATGTATGGTTGTTCTCCGCTCAGTGTTGTGTCTGGTTGTTCTCTGCTCAGTGTTATGTATGGTTGTTCTATGCTCGGTGTTATGTATATTTGTTCTCTGCTCAGTGTTATGTATGGTTGTTCTCTGCTCAGTGTTATATACAGTTGCTGTGTGCTCAGTGTTATGTATGATTTTTCTCTGCTTAGTGTTATGTATGGTTGCTCTCTGCTAACTGTTGTGTGTGGTTGTTCTCTGCTCAGTGTTATGTATGGTTGTTCTCTTCTCAGTGTTATGAATGGTTGTTCTCTGTTCTGTATTATGTATGGCTGTTGTCTGCTCAGTGTTATGTATGGTTGTTCTCTGCTCAGTATTATGTATGTCTCTTCTCTGCTCAGTGTTATGTATGGTTGTTCTCTGCTAAGTGTTATGTATGGTTGTTGTCTCCTCAGTGTTATGAATTGTTGTTCTCTGTTCAGTATTATGTATGGTTGTTCTCTGCTCAGTGTTATGTCTGGTTGTTCTCTGCTCAGTATTATGTATGTCTCTTCTCTGCTCAGTTTTATGTATGGTTGTTCTCTGCTAAGTGTTATGTATGGTAGTTCTGTGTTCAGTGTTATTGAGGAAACGTTTCGCCACACAGTGGCTTCACTTGCCTAAAACTTGGGCACGACCTACTTCCACATTGGACAAATGTGACACCACCTACGACTGCAGCCCCTCACCTGTCTACGGTTTATAAGCTGCTTCTCCGCTCATATGCCGTATTCTATTCAAGATTGATGGACTGACCACATCGACTCAAGGCTGACGGACTGATTACCTCATTCTCCTCCTGTTCTTCAAGTTTCTCCTTTGTATGGACTGATGAAGCCACTGTGTGGCGAAACGTTTCCTCAACAAAGATACCCAAGAGTTGCACATGTGTCTAATTCTACAACATGTCGGTTCTCTGAACCATTCATCTACAGTTTTGTATGGTTCTTCTCTGCTCAGTATTATGTATGGTTGTTCTCTGCTCTGTGTTATGTATGGTTGTTCTCTGCTAAGTTTTATGTATGATTGTTCTCAGCTCAGTGTTATGTATGGTTGTTCTCTGCTCAGTGTTATGCATATCTCTTCTCTGCTCAGTGTTATGTATGGCTGCTCTCTGCACAGAGTTATACAAGGCTGTTCTCTCCTCAGTGTTATGTATGGCTGCTCTCTGCTCAGTGTTATGAATTGCTGTTCTCTCCTGAGTGTTATATATAGCTGTTCTCTGCTCATTATTTTGTATGGTTGTACTCTGCTTAGAGTCATGTATAATTGTTCCTTGTTCAGTGTTATGTATGGCTGTACTCTGCTCAGTGTTATGTGTGGTTGTTGTCTGCTTAATGTTTTGTATGTTTGTTCTCTGCTCAGAGTCAGGGATGACTGTTGAATGTTATATAAGGTTGTTCCCTGCTCAGTGATATTTATACTTGTTCTCTGCTCAGTGTTATGTATTGTTGTTCTCTGCTCAGTTTTATGTATATTTATTCTCTGCCCGGTGTTACGTATGGTTATTCTCTGCTCAGTGTTTGGTATGATTGCTCTCTGCTTAGTGCTTCATATGGTTATTCTCTGCTCAGTGTTATGTATGGTTGCTCTCTGCTCTGTGTTATATATGGTTGTTCTCTGCTTAGTGTTATGTATGGTTGTTCTCTACTCAGTGTTATGTATGGTTGTTCTCTACTCAGTGTTATGTATGGCTGCTCTCACATCAGTGCTATGTATAGCTGCTCTCTGCTCAGTGTTATGTACGGCTCATCTCTGCTCAGTGTTATCTTCGGCTGCTCTCTCTTCAGTGTTATGTATGGCTGTTCACTGCCAATTGTTACACATGGCTGTTCTCTGCCAGAGTTATGCCTGGCTGTTCTCTGCTCAGTGAAATTAGCTGTTCTCTGCTCAGCATTATGTATGGCTGTTCTCTGCTAAGTGTTATGTATGGCTGTTCTCTGCTCAGTGTTATGTATGGCTGTTCTCTGCTCAGTGTTATGTATTGCAGTTCTCTCCTCAGTGTTACATATCCCTGTTCTCTGCTAAGAGTTATATATATCTGTTTTCTTTTCAGTGTTATGTATGATCGTTCTTTCCTCAGTGTTATGCATCGTTGTTCTCTGCTCAGTGTTATAACTGGCTGTTCTATGTTCATTGTTATGTATGGCTGTTCTCTGCTTAATGTTTTGGTTGATTGTTTTCTGCTCAGAGTCATTTATGACTGTTTTCTGTTCATTGTTATGTATGGCTGTTCTCTGCTCAGTGTTATGTATGGCTGTTCTCTGCTTAATGTTTTGTATGTTTGTTTTCTGCTCAGAGTCAGGTATGACTGTTGTATGGTCAGTGTTATGTATGGCTGTTCTATGCTCAGTTCTATGTATAACTGTTCTCTGTTCAGTTCTGTGTATGACTGTTCTCTGATGAGTGTTTGGAATGACTGTTGTCTGCTCAGTGTTAGGTATGGCTGTTGTCTGCTCAGTGTTACGTATGGTTGTACTCTGCTCAGAGTTATGTGTGGTTGTTCTCTGCTCAGTGTTATGAATTTCTATTCTCTGTTCATTGTTATGTTTGTCTGCTCTCTTGTCAGTTCTCTGCTTAGTGTTATGTACATCTCTTCTCTGCCCAGTGTTATGTATGACTGTTCTGTGCCCAGTGTTATGTATGGCTGTTCTCTGCTCAGTGTTATATATAACTCTTGTCTGTTGAGTGTTATGTATGTCTGCTCTCTGCTCAATGTTTTGTTTGGTTGTTCCTTGCTCAGAGTAATGTATGACTCTTTCCTGCTCAGTGTTATGCATGGCTGTTCTCTGCTCAGTGTTATTCATAACTTTTCTCTGTTCAGTACTATGTATGACTGGTCTCTGCTCATTTTTATGTATGGTTGTTCTCTGCTCAGTGATAGGTATAACTGTTCTCTACTCAGTGTTTGGAAAGATTATTCTCTGCTCAGTGTTTTGTTTGGTTGTACTCTGCTCAGAGTCATGTATGACTGTTCCCTGCTCAGTGTTATGTATGACTGTTCTGTGCTCAGTGTCATGCATGACTGCTTTGTGCTCAGTGTTATAATTGGCTATTCTCTGCTCAGTGTTATGTATGGGTTTTCTTGGGTCAATGTTATATATGGCAGCTCTCTTTTCAGTGTTATTAATGGTTCTTTTCTCCTCAGTGTTATGTATGTCTGTTCTTTGTCAGTGTTAGGTATGGCTGTTCTCTGCTCATTGTATGTATTGCTGTTTTCTGCTCAGTGTTATGTATGGCTGTTCTCTGCTAAGTGTTATGTAAGGTTGTTCTCTCCTCAGTGATATTTATACTTGTTCTCTGCTCAGTGTTATGTATATTGGTTCTCTGCCCGGCGTTATGCATGGCTATTCTCTGCTCAGCGTTAGGTATGGTTGCTCTCTGCTTAGTGTTTTATATGGTTGTTCTATGCTCATTGTTATGTATGGTTGTTCTCCGCTCAGTGTTATGTATTGTTGCTCTCTGCTCAGTGTTATGTATAGTTGCTGTGTGCAAAGTGTTTTGTATGGTTGTTCTGTGCTCAGTGTTATGTATGGTTGTTCTCTGCTCAGTGTCATGTATAGTTGCTGTGTGCAAAGTGTTTTGTATGGTTGTTCTGTGCTCAGTGTTATGTATGGTTGTTCTCCGCTCAGTTTTATGTATGGTTGTTCTCTCTTGAGTGTTATGTATGGTTGTTCTCTACTCAGTGTTACGTATGGTTGTTCTCTACTCAGTATTATGTATGGCAGTTCATTGCTCAGTATTAAGAATGGTTGTTCTCTGCTCAGTGTAATATATGGTTGTTCTATGTTCAGTGTTATGTATGGCTGCTATCAGATCAGTGTTATGTATGGCTCATCTCTGTTCAGTGTTATCTATGGCTGTTCGCTCTTCAGTGTTTTGTATGGCTGCTCTCTGCCAATTGTTACATATGGCTGTTCTCTGCCAGTGTTATGTCTGGCTGTTCTCTGCTCTGTGTAATTAGCTGTTCTCTGCTCAGTGTTATGTATGGCTGATCTCTGCTAAGTGTTATGTATGGCTGTTCTCTTCTCAGTGTTATGTATGGCTGCTCTCTGCACAGTTATAGAAGGCTGCTCTCTGCACAGTTATAGAAGGCTGCTCTCTGCACAGTTTTATGAGTGGCTGCTCTCTGCTCAGTGTTATGTATAGCTGTTCTCTGCTCAGTGTTATGTATTGCTGTTCTCTGCTAAGATTTATATATGGCTGTTTTCTTTTCAGTGTTTTGTATGTCCATTCTTTCTTCAGTGTTATGTATCGTTGTTCTCTGCTCAGTGTTATAACTGGCTGTTCTACGTTCATTGTTTTATATGGCTTTTCTCTGCTTAATATTTTGTATGTTTGTTCTCTCCTCAGAGTCAGGTATGATTGTTGCCTGGTCAGTGTTATGTATGGCTGTTCTCTGCTCAGTGCTATGTATAACTGATCTCTCTTCAGTGGTGTGTATGATTGTTCTCTGCTCATTTTTATATAAGGTTATTCTCTGCTCAGAGTTTGGAATGACTGTTGTCTGCTCATTGTTATGAATGGCTGTTCTCTGCTCAGTGTTATGTATAACTCTTGTCTGCTTAGTGTTATATATGTTTGCTCTCTGCTCAATGTTTTGTTTGGTTGTTCCTTGCTCAGAGTAATGTATGACTGTTTCCTGCTCAGTGTTATGCTTGGCTGTTCTCTGTTCAATGTTAATCATAACTGTTCTCTGTTCAGTACTATGTATGACTGTTCTCTGCTTATTGTTATGTATGGTATTTTCTGCTCAGTGTTATGTATGGCTGCTCTCCGCACAGTTATAGAAGGTTGCTCTCTGCTCAGTGTTATGTATGGCTGCTCTCTGCTCAGTGTTATGTATAGCTGTTCTCTGCTCAGTGTTATATATTGCTGTTCTCTGCTGAGAGTTATATATGGCTGTTTTCTTTTCAGTGTTATGTATGTCAGTTCTTTCCTCAGTGTTATATATCTTTGTTCTCTGTTCAGTGTTATAACTGGCTGTTCTATGTTCATTGTTATGTATGGCTTTTCTCTCTTAATGTTTTGTATGGTTGTTCTCTGCTCAGAGTCAGTTATGACTGTTGCCTGTTCAGTGTTATGTATGGCTGTTCTCTGCTCAGTGCTATGTATAACTGATCTCTGTTCAGTGCTGTGTCTGACTGTTCTCTGCTCATTTTATATATGGTTGTTCTCTGCTCAGTGTTTGGAATGACTCTTGTCTGCTCATTGTTAAGATTGGCTGTTCTCTTCTCAGTATTACGTATGGTTGTACTCTGCTCAGAGTTATGTATGGTTGTTCTCTGCTCAGTGTTATGAATGGCTGTTCTCTGTTCATTGTTATGTTTGGCTGCTCTCTGGTCAGTTCTATGCTTAGTGTTATGTATATCTCTTCTCTGCCCACTGTTATGTTTGACTGTTCTGTGCTCAGTGTTATGTATATCTGTTCTCTGCTCTTTGTTGTGTATAACTCTTGTCTGCTCAGTGTTATGTAGGTTTGCTCTCTGCTCAATGTTTTGTTTGGTTGTTCCTTGCTCAGAGTAATGTATGACTGTTTCCTGCTCAGTGTTATGCTTGGCTGTTCTATGTTCAATGTTATTCATAACTGTTCTCTGTTCAGTACTATGTATGACTGTTCTCTGCTCATTGTTATGTATGGTTGTTCTTTGCTCAGTGTTGCGAATGGCTGTTCTCTGTTCATTGTTATGTTTGGCTGCTCTATGGTCAGTTCTATGCTTAGTGTTATGAACATCTCTTCTCTGCCCAGTGTTATGTATGACTGTTCTGTGCCCAGTGTTATGCTTGGCTGTTCTCTGCTCAGTGTTATTCATAACTGTTCTCTGTTCAGTACTATGTATGACTGGTCTCTGCTCATTGTCTTGTATGGTTGTTTTCTGATCAGTGTTAGGTATGACTGTTGTGTGCTCAGAGTTATGAAAGGCTGTTCTCTGCTCAGTGTTTTCTTTGGTTGTACTTGCTCAGAGTCATGTATGACTGTTCCCTGCTCAGTGTTATGTATGACTGTTCTCTGCTAAGTGTCATGACTGCTTTGTACTCAGTGTTATAATTGGCTATTCTCTGCTCAGTGTTATGTTTGGGAGTTCTTGGCTCAGTGTTATCTATGAAGCTCTCTTTTCAGTGTTATTAATGGCTCTTTTCTGCTCAGTGTTATGTATGTCTGCTCTTTGCTCAGTGTTAGGTATGGCTGTTCTCTGCTCTGCGTTATATATGGCTGCTCTCTGCTTAGTGTTATGTAACTCTGTTTTCTGCTCAGTGTGATGCATGGCTGCTTTCTGCTCAGTTTTATGTATGGCTGTTCTTTCCTAAGTGTTACATATGGCTGCTCTCTGCTCATGAATCATGTATAGCTGTTCTCTGCTCAGTGTTATGTCTGACCGTAGTCTGCTCAGTGTTATGTAATGCTGCTTTCTGTCCAATGTTACGTTTGGTTGTTGTCTTCTCAGTGTTATGCATTGCTGTACTCTGCTCAGTGTTTTGTATTGCTCTTCTCTGTTTCAGTATTGCTGTTTTCTGCTCAAAGTTAAATATGGCTGTTTTTTGCCCAGTGCTATGTAAGGCCGTTCTCTGTTCATTGTTATGTTTGGCTGCTCTCTGCTCAGTGATATGTAAAGCTGCTCTCTGCTCATTGTTATGTACTGCTGTTTTCAGCCCTGTGTTATGTATGGCTGTTCTATGTGCAGTGTTATGTATGGCTGTTCTCTGCTCAGTCCTATGTATAGCAGTTCTTTGCTCAGTGTTACATATGGCTGCTGTCTTTTCAGTGTATGAATGGGTGATTTCTAATAAGTGTTATATTTGGCTGTTCTCTGCTCAGTGTTATGTATAGCTGCTCTCTGCTCTGTGTTATGTATGGTTGTTCTCTGCTCAGTGTTATGAATGTTTTTTTTTCCTCAGTGTTATGTATGGTTGTTCTCTGCTCAGTGTTATGGATGGTTGTTCTCCTGTAAGTGTTATGTATGGTTGTTCCCTGATTCGTGTTATGCATGGTAGTTCTGTTCTCAGTGTTATGTGTGGTAGTTTTGTTCTCAGTGTTATGTATGGTTGTTCTCTGTTCAGTATTATGTATAGATGTTCTCTGCTCAGTGTTATGAATGGCCGTTCTCTGCTCAGTATTATGTATGGTTGTTCTCTGCTCTATGTTATGTATTTGTTCTCTGCTCAGTGTTATGTATGGTTGTTCTCTGCTCAGTGTTATGTATGGTTGTTCTCTGCTCAGTGTTATGTATAGTTGTTCTTTGTTTAGTGTTATGTATGGCTGTTCTCTGCTTAGTGTTATATATGGTTGTTTTCTGCTCAGTGTTATGTATGGTTGTTCTCTGCTCAGTGTTATGTATGGTTGTTCTCTGCTCAGTGTTATGTATTGTTGTTCTCTGATCATTGTTATGCATGATTGTTCTCTTATCAGTGTTATGTATTGTTACTCTGTGCTCTGTGTTATGTATGGATGTTCTCTGCTCAGTGTTGTGTATGGTTGCTCTCTGCTCAGTGTTATGTATGGTTGTTCTCTGATCAGGTTCATGTATGGTTGTTCTCTGCTCAGTGTTATGTATGGCCATTGTTTGCTCAGTGTTATGTAATGCTGCTTTCTGTACAATGTTACGTATGATTGTTGTCTTCTCAGTGTTATGTATGGCCGTACTCTGCTCAGTGTTTTGTATTGCTCTTCTCTGCTTCAGTGTTGCTGTTTTCTGCTCAAAGTTAAATGTGGCAGTTTTCTGCCCAGTGATATGTGAGGCCATTCTCTGCTCAGTGTTATGTACTACTGTTATCAGCCCAGTGTTATGTATGGCTGTTCTATGTGCAGTGTTATGTATGGCTGTTCTCTGCTCAGTGTTATGTATGGCTGTTCTTTGCTGCGTGTTATGTATGGTTCTTATCTGCTCCATGTTTTTTAAGGGTGTTCACTAAACTGTGTTATGCATAGCTGCTCTGTGCACAGTGTTATATTTGGCTGTTCTCTGCTCAGTCTTATGTACAGCAGTTCTTTGCTCAGTCTTATATATGGCTGTTTTCTTTTCAGTGTATGAATGTGTGTTTTCTAAGAAGTGTTATGTGTGGCTGTTCTCTGTTCAGTGTTATGTATTGCTGCTCTCTGCTATGTTGAATGTATGGTTGTTCTCTGCTCAGTGTTATGTATGGTTTTTCTCTGCTCAGTGTTATGTATAGTTGTTCTCTGTCCAGCGTTATGTATGGTTGTTCTCTGCTCAGTATTTTGTATGGTTGTTCTCTTATTAGTGTTATGTATGGTAGTTCTGTGCTTAGTGCTTTGTATGGTTGTTCTGTGCTCAGTCATATGTATGGTAGTTCTGTGCTCAGTGTTATGTATGGTTGTTCTCTCCTCAGTGTTATGTATATTTGCTCTCTGTTAAGTGTTATGTTTGGTTGTTCTCTGCTCACTGTTATGTATGTTAGTTCTCTGCTCAGTTTTATATATGGTTGAATTATGTTCAGTGTTAAGAACATAAGAACATAAGAACGAAGGGACACTGCAGCAGGCCTACTGGCCCATGCGAGGCAGGTTCAAGTCTCCTATCAGCTTAAGCCAATGCACCCAAACTAGTCAGGTCAGGTCACCTTGACTTAAGGGAGGAACACGGCAACCGACCTGGTAGCACAAGCTATCAGGTCCAACTCACACCCACCCACATCCACTCATGTATTTATCCAACCTATTTTTAAAGCTACACAACGTTCTGGCCTCTATAACTGTACTTGAGAGTTTGTTCCACTCATCCACAACTCTATTACCAAACCAGTACTTTCCTATATCCTTCCTGAATCTGAATTTTTCCAACTTAAAACCATTGCTGCGAGTCCTGTCCAGGCTAGATATTTTCAGCACACTATTTACATCCCCTTTATTTATTCCTGTCTTCCATTTATACACCTCAATCATATCCCCCCTAATTCTACGTCTTTCTAGAGAGTGCAGATTCAGGGCCCTTAGTCTATCCTCATAGGGAAGGTTTCTGATACTTGGGATCAACTTTGTCATCCTCCTTTGTACATTTTCCAGAGCATTTATATCCATTCTATAATACGGTGACCAAAACTGTGCAGCATAATCTAAATGAGGCCTAACCAAGGATATATAGAGTTGAAGAACAACCTGAGGACTCCTATTATTTATGCTTCTTGATATGAAGCCAAGGATTCTATTAGCTTTATTGCGAACACTTATGCACTGTTGTCTTGGTTTCAGATTACTGCTAACCAGAACTCCTAAATCTTTTTCGCAATCCGTAATATTAAGATCTACATTATTTAGTTTATATGTGGCATGGTTATTGTCCTGTCCAACATTTAGAACTTTGCATTTGTCTATATTAAACTGCATCTGCCACCTCTCCGACCACTGCATCAGTCTATTCAAATCTTCCTGGAGTGCTCTAATGTCCTCGTCAGAATGAATTCGACGGCCTATTTTGGTGTCATCTGCAAACTTGCTGATGTCGCTCTTTATGCCCTCATCTATGTCGTTTATGTATATTGTGAACAGCAGGGGGCCCAACACTGACCCCTGTGGAACACCGCTCGTGACGCTTCCCCACTCTGATTTCTCCCCATTTATGCAAACTCTCTGCTGCCTATTTGTCAACCATGCCTCTATCCAGGAAAAAATTTCTCCTCCTATTCCATGTGCCTTAATTTTCCTCAGTAGTCTCTGATGTGGGACCTTGTCAAAAGCCTTACTGAAGTCCATATACACAATATCATATTCATTACCATGATCAACCTCCTCAAATACCTTAGTGAAAAAAGTTAATAAATTCGTAAGGCAGGAACTCCCCTTTGTAAAACCATGCTGAGATTCGTTGATTAATTTATGCTTTTCAAGGTGGCTACGAACTGCCTCGGCAATTATTGATTCCATAAATTTTCCCACTATGGAGGTTAGGCTTATTGGTCTATAGTTCGAAGCTAAGAACCTGTCACCTGCTTTGAAAATAGGTATCACATTTGCCATTTTCCACTTATCTGGCACCATGCCAGTTTGTAGTGATATGTTGAAAAGATTAGCCAAAGGTTTGCTAAGCTCCTCTTTACATTCCTTTAGAACCCTTGCATACAGTTCATCAGGGCCTGGGGATTTGTTAGGTTTTAATTTATCTATTTGCCTAAGGACCATGTCACTTGTGACTCTAATCGTGCACAGTTTATTATCGTCCTGTTCCACATAATTTATCATTTCTGGAATATCGCTGGTATCCTCCTGTGTAAAAACTGAGAGGAAGTATGTGTTAAAACTTCTACACATTTCCTTATCACTGTCAGTGAGCTGACCCGAGGAACTTTTGAGTGGGCCTATCTTGTCTCTGATCTTACTTCTGTATACCTGAAAGAATCCTTTTGGGTTAGTCTTCGAATCTCTTGCAACTTTAACCTCATAATCTCTTTTTGCTTTTCTAATTCTTTTTTTATTTCTCTCTTTAACTGAATATATCGATTTCTTAATTGCCCCTCCCCTCTTTTGATTTGCCTATATATGTCTCTCTTTTGACCAATTAGATATTTTAATCTATTGTTCATCCATTTAGGATCATTTTTGTTTGATCTGATTTCCCTATTTGGAACATAATTTGACTGAGCAGCTAGAACTATGCCCTGGAAAGCATCATATCGGCAACCATCACCACCTACCTGACCCTTAGTCAGGTCATTCCAGTTCAGCCCACCTAAGTAATTTTTCAGTCCTATGAAATCAGCCAAGCGGAAGTCAGGGACAGAGACTTGATTGCCATTATTAGGGGAATTCCATGATATATTAAAACTGAGTGATTTGTGATCACTTTCCCCAAGCTCATCATTAACCTCAAGATTATTAATTAGTGTTTCCCTACTGGCAAGAACCAAGTCAAGGAGGTTATTTCCCCTAGTTGGCTCTGTCACAAACTGTTTTAAAAAACAATTCTGGATCGTATCAAGAAAGTCACCTGACTCTAAATTTCCTGTCAAATTGCTCCAGTCAATCTGTCTTTAGTTGAAATCTCCCATTAGCACAACATTTTCGTATGTAGATGCCTTACGAATTTCGTCCCATAGAAGTTTACTGCACTCGCTATCAAGATTAGGGGCCCTGTAAATCACACCCAAAATTAGTTTTTCTCGGCCCTCGAGAAGCTGTAACCAAACAGATTCAGTGGCTGACGCTTCTAATTTAATATCTTGTCTAACACAACAATTTAAATTGTCTCTGACGTACATCGCTACTCCACCACCTTTCCTGTTGACCCTGTCAGTGTGGAATAATTTATAGCCTTGTATGTGACATTCAGAGGGCATCTCTCTATCTTTCAGATTGAGCCAGGTCTCTGTTATAGCAATAATATCTATGTTTCCTGCACTTGCAATTAATCTTAGCTCATCTATCTTATTTCTTACACTCCTGCTATTAGTATAGTAAACCTTAAGGGAGCTAGTCCCTTGCTGCCCTCTGCTGTCCCCCTTTGTTTGCTGACCTGATCTATTGTTTTTATTCATAACTTCATGCTGAATGCCTTTTATACATTTACTGTTTCCAACCCTAGTGTTGCAACCTGCTTGTTTCCCACACACACCCATACCTCTATCTTCCATCAGTTTAAAATCATAGGCATTTCACCAATGGCCTTCTCAATCGAGTCTGCAAGTGCTACCACCCCAGACCCAGAGAGATGTACCCCATCCCTTGCATACATATCATGTTTGCCATAAAAGCTGTTCCAGTTGTCAATGAATGGGATTGCAAGTTCCTTACAGTATCTGTCTAGCCAGCAATTTACACCAATTGCCCTAGACAACCATTCATTTCCTACTCCCCTTCTAGGCAAGATGCTACATATGATTGGGATCCCTCCCTTAGACTTAATGAAATCTATAGCTGACCTGTACTTATCTAGCAGCTCTTCTCTCCTACCCTTCCCAATATCATTTCCACCAGCACTGAGACAGATAATGGGCTTGTTCCCATTACCTGACATGATATTATCCAGCCTGTTGACAATGTCCCCAACACCAGCTCCAGGGAAGCACACTCTATCTCTCATCTTCTTATTCCTATTACAAAAAGCATGGTCAATATATCTTACCTGAGAGTCACCAACCACAAGAATGCGCTTACCTCCATTAGCAGGGGCAGTAGTACCCTTACCTTCACTGGCCACTGAAGTACATTCATCCTGAAGAACAGAGAAGCGATTTCCTACCTTCAGATCTTCACTCTTAACTTTCCTTACTCTGATGCGCCTCCCATTACTGTGAACCACTCGCCACTTGTAGCAGGTGCTGGGCTGCACCTCACTGCTGGTAGCCGTTGCTACCTCCCCAACTACAGCCTCCTCACAGCGAGAGACAGACTGCACCTCACTGCTAGAAGCCTCATTCCCCACATCTCCAACCACCTCACACTCTCTCCCAGATCCATTGAGGTGGACCTTCAGCCTCCTAATCTCCTCCTGGAGAAGCAAGACCTCCTCCTTCAACTCTCCAACCTCAATTTATAAAACACTGCAGAAGCAAACCATGCTTTGTAACCGTCCACGCTAATCCCCAAAGCAGCTCAGGGTCTGTGACCTCACGTGACGACTGACCACTGACTACTGTTGTTCTCTGCTCAGTGAATATGTATGGTTGTTCTCTGCTCAGTGTTATGTATGGTTGTTATCTGTTCAGTATTATGTATATCTGTTCTCTGTTCAGATATGGATGTTCTCTTCTCAGTGTTGTGTATGGCCGTTCTCTGCTCAGTATTATGTATTGTTGTTCTCTGCTCAGTGTTATGAAAGGTTGTTCTCTGCTCAGTGTTTTGTATGGTTGTTCTCTGCTTAGTATTATGTATGGTTGTTCTCTGCTCTGTGTTATGTATGGTTGTTCTCTGCTAAGTGTTATGTATGGTTGTTCTCTGCTCAGTGTTATGTATGGTTTTTCTCTGCTCAGTGTTATGTATATCTCTTCTCTGCTCAGTGTTATGTATGGCTGTTCTCTGCACAGAGTTATATAAGGCTGCTCTCTGCTCAGTGTTATGTATGGCTGCTCTCTGCTCAGTGTTATGAATTGCTGTACTCTGCTGAGTGTTGTATATACCTGTTCTCTGCTCAATATTTTGAATGGATGTACTCTGCTTAGAGTCATGTGTAATTGTTCCTTGTTCAGTGTTATGTATGGCTGTTCTCTGCTCAGTGTTATGTATGGTTGTTCTCTACTTAATGTTTTGTATGTTTGTTCTCTGCTCAGAGTCAGGTATGACTGTTGCCTGGTCAGTGTTATGTATGGCTGTTCTCTGCTCAGTGCTATGTATAACTGATCTCTGTTCTGTGCTGTGTATGACTGATTTCTGCTCATTGTTATATATGGTTGTTCTCTGCTCAGTGTTTGGAATGACTGTTGTCTGCTCATTGTTATATATGGCTGTTCTCTTCTCAATGTTACATATGGTTGTACTCTGCTCAGAGTTATGTATGGTTATTCTCTGCTCAATGTTATGAATGGCTGTTCTCTGTTCATTGTTATGTTTGGCTGTTCTCTGGTCAGTGAAATGCTTTGCTTTTCTCTGCTTAGTGCTATGTACATCTCTTCTCTGCCCAGTGTTATGAATGACTGTTCTGTGCTCAGTGTTGTGCATTTCCGTTCTCTGCTCAGTGTTATTCATAACTGTTCTCTGTTCAGTACTATGTATGACTGATCTCTGCTCATTGTTATGTATGGTTGTTCTCTGTTCAGTGTTAGGTATTACTGTTCTCTGCTCAGTGTTATGAAAGGCTATTGTCTGCTCAGTGTTTTTTTTGGTTGTACTCTGCTCATAGTCATGTATGACTGTTCCCTGCTCAGTGTTATGTATGACTCTTCTCTGCTCAGTGTCATGCATGACTGCTTTGTGCTCAGTGTTATTATTTACTATTCTCTGCTCAGTGTTATGTATGGGTGTTCTTGGATCAGTGTTATACATGGAAGCTCTCTTTTCAGAGTTGTTAATGGCTGTTTTCCGCTCAGTGTTATGTATGTCTGTTCTTTGTCAGTGTTAGGTATGGCTGTTCTCTGCTCATTGTATGTATGGCTGTTTTCTGCTTTGTGTTATGTATGGCTGTTCTCTGCTAAGTGTTATGTAAGGTTGTTCTCTGCTCAGTGATATTTATACTTGTTCTCTGCTCAGTGTTATGTATGGTTGTTCTCTGCTCAGTGTTATGTATATTTGTTCTCTGCCCAGTGTTACGTATCGTTATTCTCTGTTCAGTGTTAGGTATGGTTGCTCTCTGCTTAGTGTTTCATATGGTTATTCTCTGCTCAGTGTTATGTATGGTTGTTCTCTGTTCAGTGTTACATATGTTACATATGCTCAGTGTTATGTATAGTTGCTGTGTGCGAAGTGTTTTGTATGGTTGTTCTGTGCTCAATGTTATGTATGGTTGTTATCAACTCAGTGTTATGTATGGTTGTTCTCTACTCAGTGTTATGTATGGCTTCTGTCTTTTCAGTGTTTTCTAATAAGTGTTATATTTGGCTGTTCTCTGCTCAGTGTTATGTATGGCTGCTCTCTGCTCTGTTATGTATTGTTGTTCTCTGCTCAGTGTTATGAATGTTTTTTTTCTGTTCAGTGTTATGTATGGTTGTTCTCTGCTCAGTGTTATGTATAGTTGTTCTCTGCTCAGTGTTATGCATGCTTGTTCTCTGGTAAGTGTTATGTATGGTTGTTCCCTGATTAGTGTTATGTATTGTAGTTCTGTTCTCAGTGTTATGTATGGTAGTTCTGTTCTCAGTGTTATGTATGGTTGTTCTCTGTTCAGTATTATGTATAGATGTTCTCTGCTCAGTGTTATGTGTTGCCGTTCTCTGCTCAGTATTATTTATTGTTGTTCTCTGCCCTGTGTTATGCATGGTTGTTCTCTGCTCAGTGTTTTGTATCTTTGTTCTCTGCTCAGTATTATGAATGGTTGTTCTCTGCTCTGTGTTATGTATGGTTGTTCTCTGCTCAGTTTTATGTATGGTTATTCTCTGCTCAGTGTTATGTATGGTTGTTCTCTGCTTAGAATTATGTATAGTTGTTCTTTGTTTAGTGTTATGTATGGTTATTCTCTGCTCAGTGTTATGTATGGTTGTTCTCTGCTCAGTGTTATGTTTGGTTGTTCTCTGCTCAGTGTTATGTGTGGTTGTTCTCTGCTCAGTGTTATATATTGTTGTTCTCTGATCATTGTTATGCATGATTGTTCTCTTATCAGTTTTATGTATTGTTACTCTCTGCTTTGTGTTATGTATGGATGTTCTCTGCTCAGTGTTATGTATGGTTGCACTCTGCTCAGTGTTATGTATGGTTGTTCTCTGCTCAGTGTTATATATGGCCATTGTTTGCTCAGTGTTATGTAATGCTCCTTTCTGTCCAATGTTACGTATGATTGTTGTCTTCTCAGTGTTATGTATGGGCGTACTCTGCTCAGTGTTTTGTATTGCTCTTCTCTGCTTCAGTGTTGCTGTTTTCTGCTCAAAGTTAAATGTGGCAGTTTTCTGCCCAGTGATATGTGAGGCCATTCTCTGCTCAGTGTTATGTACTACTGTTATCAGCCCAGTGTTATGTATTGCTGTTCTATGTGCAGTGTTATGTATGGCTGTTCTCTGCTCAGTGTTATGTATGGCAGTTCTTTGCTGCGTGTTATGTATGGTTCTTATCTGCTCCATGTTTTTTATTGGTGTTCTCTAAACTGTGTTATGCATAGCTGCTCTGTGCTCAGTGTTATATTTGGCTGTTCTCTGCAGAGTCTTATGTACAGCAGTTCTTTGCTCAGTCTTATATATGGCTGTTTTCTTTTCAGTGTATGAATGAGTGTTTTCTAATAAGTGTTATGTGTGGCTGTTCTCTGTTCAGTGTTATGTATGGCTGCTCTCTGCTCTGTTGTATGTATGGTAGTTCTCTGCTCAGTGTTATGAATGGTTTTTCTCTGCTCAGATTAATGTATGGTAGTTCTCTCCTCAGTGTTATGTATATTTGCTCTCTGCTCAGTGTTATGTTTGGTTGTTCTCTGCTCAGTGTTATGTATGTTTGTTCTCTGCTCAGTTTTATATATGGTTGTACTATGTTCAGTGTTATGTATTGTTGTTCTCTGCTCAGTGTTATGAATGGTTGTTATCTGTTCAGTGTTATGTATGGCTGTTCTCTGCTCAATTTTATATATGGATGTTCTCTTCTCAGTGTTATGTATGACCGCTCTCTGCTCAGTATTATGTATTGCTGCTCTCTGCTCAGTGTTATGTATGGTTGTTCTCTGCTCAGTGTTTTGTATGGTTGTTCTCTGCTTAGTGTTATATATGGTTGTTCTCTGCTCTGTGTTATGTATGGTTGTTCTCTACTAAGTGTTATGTATGGTTGTTCTCTGCTCAGTGTTATGTATGGTTGTTCTCTGCTAAGTGTTATGTATATCTCTCCTCTGCTCAGTGTTATGTATGGCTGCTCTCTGCACAGAGTTACATAAGGCTGCTCTCTGCTCAGTTTTATGTATTGCTGTTCTTTGCTGAGTGTTATATATAGCTGTTCTCTGCTCAATATATTGTGTGGTTGTACTCTGCTTAGAGTCATGTATAATTGTTCCTTGTTCAGTGTTATGTATGGTTGTTCTCTACTTAATGTTTTGTATGTTTGTTCTCTGCTCAGAGTCAGGTATGACTGTTGCCTGGTCAGTGTTATGTATGGCTGTTCTCTGCTCAGTGCTATGTATAACTGATCTCTGTTATGTGCTGTGTATGACTGGTCTCTGCTCATTGTTATATATGGTTGTTCTCTGCTCAGTGTTTGGAATGACTGTTGTCTGCTCATTGTTATATATGGCTGTTCTCTGCTCATTGTTATGCATGGTTGATCTCTGCTCAGTGTTAGGTATGATTGTTCTCTGCCTAGTGTTATGAAAGGCTGTTCTCTGCTCAGTGTTTTCTTTGGTTGTACTCTGCTCATAGTCATGCATGACTGCTTTGTGCTCAGTGTTATTATCGGCTATGCTCTGTTCAGTGTTATGCATGGGTGTTCTTGGATCAGTGTTATATATGGCAGCTCTCTTTTCAGTGTTATTAATGGCTGTTTTCCGCTCAGTATTATGTATGTCTGTTCTTTGTCAGTGTTAGGTATGGCTGTTCTCTGCTCATTGTATGTATGGCTGTTTTCTGCTCAGTGTTATGTATGGCTGTTCTCTGCTAAGTGTTATGTAAGGTTGTTCTCTGCTCAGTGATATTTATACTTGTTCTCTGCTCAGTGTTATGTATGGTTGTGCTTTGCTCAGTGTTATGTATATTTGTTCTCTGCCCAGTGTTACGTATGGTTATTCTCTGCTCAGTGTTAAGTATGGTTGCTCTCTGCTTAGTGTTTCATATGGTTATTCTCTGCTCAGTGTTATGAATGGTTGCTCTCTGCTCAGTGTTATATATGGTTCTTCTCTGCTAAGTGTTATGTATAGTTGCTGTGTGTGAAGAGTTTTGTATGGTTGTTCTTTGTTCAATGTTATGTATGGTTGTTCTCTGCTCAGTGTTAAGTACGGTTGTTCTCTACTCAGTGTTATATATGGCTGTTCACTAATAAGTATTAAGAATGGTTCTCCTCTGCTCAGTGTAATGTATGGTTGTTCTATGCACAGTGTTATGTATGGCTGCTCTCAGATCAGTGCTATGTATAGCTGCTCTCTGCTAAGTGTTATGTACGGCTAATCTCTGCTCAGCATTATCTTTGGCTGCTCTATCTTCAGTGTTATGTATGGCTGTTCACTGCTAATTGTTACATATGGCTGTTCTCTGCCAGTGTTATGTCTGGCTGTTCTCTGCTCAGTGTAATTGGCTGTTCTCTGCTCAGCATTATGTATGGCTGTTCTCTGCTAAGTGTTATGTATGGCTGTTCTCTTCTCAGTGTTATGTGTGGCTGCTCTCTGCACAGAGTTATAGAAGGCTGCTCTCTTCTCAGTGTTATGTATGGCTGCTCTCTGGTCAGTGTTATGTATAGCTGTTCTCTGCTCAGTGTTATGTATTTCTGTTCTCTCCTCAGTGTTACGTATTGCTGTTCTCTGCTAAGAGTTATATATGGCTGTTTTCTTTTCAGTGTTATGTATGTCCGTTGTTTCCTCAGTGTTATGCATCGTTGTTCTCTGCTCAGTGATATAACTGGCTGTTCTACGTTAATTGTTATGTATTGCTTTTCTCTGCTTAATGTTTTGTATGTGTGAGGGAAAAGTTCAATAGATAGGAGTGGCGAGCGAGTATATAGTAACAATAGTTTCATTGCCGGCTACTTGTTAAGGTAGGGTAAGTCAAGTTCCCGCCTTTTCTCCCCCACCCCTAAAGTGATAGTTTGATTGCCGGCTGCTTGTTAACGTAGGGTCAGTCTAGCTTCCACTATCCCTTCCCCGCCCTCTTCCCCCCCCCCCCCCCCGAAAGGTGACGTGTGGGGCTCTGGTCAAACAGTAAATCACTCGACTCACAGCTCCCAGCACTACTGTAAGTACATGCCTGCCTTGTATTCTAGTGGATTTATTGGTTAAAAGCTTCACTTTTGACCAATAATAAACTTAGTCCTTTCAGTCTTGCTCTAGGTTGACTGTTGTAATAATCACCACGTCTTTTGAGTATTGTGCTTATCATGGAGAGTGATTGTTTAAGAAGGGGGTAGCCTGTCTATCTTTCCAGCTTGGATGACAGAGAGGGTCACCTGTCAATCAACGAGAAGAAATGATGGAGAAGGACTAACGTCCAGAGACTTCCCCATTTTGGATTTAATTACCTGTGCACCTGTATGAAATTGCAGGACGTAACCCCACATCATTGCAGGGGTAAAGAATCTGCTTTCCTGTCATCGGGATATAATACTCAAGGCCCTATCTACTGTGACCAACACCAGACACCCCTATATATATTAGCGTTGAATTCAGTTATCATTTATATTTTTCATTTTTCATTTTTTTTAATGTAGGATTAATATTTCATATTTAAGTGTTTAATATTTTATATTTTCTATATAATAAAGTGTTTATGTTTGTCTGTTATTATTTCTTTTTCTATTCACTAATTTTCCTGAGGAGGAGCCAGCCTTGGTAATACTGACTGAAGTTATTACAGGGCTGAGTAAGCCTTCACAAGTGGCGACCTTGCCAGGATCAACTCTACTGAATCAAGATTCAACTCCATCTCGAATCTACCATTGGAACTTCAACGCCGCATACCACAGACGGTTACCACCAGCCATGAGTAATCATTCTCTATAGTAGGACTATGGTACAGGTATTTAAAAGATTTGGTGATTGTTATGGTCTCAATTTATTGTAAGTCAAGTCAGGCAGGATATAATATTTAATTCTGCCACTTTGAGCTTGAAACACTTTTGAGGATTAGACTCTAGGGACCCGAGATTTTCCAGTGACAATTTGTTTCATTGAGCTCTTTATTATATCAAGGGAACTGTCATAGGACACTCTTGATTTGTTGGTGAGAAGATTGGATGGTCAAGGGACCCCATTCTACTTACTGTTTGCTCGGAGCCGGCATAGAACCCTTCGTTTTAATTAATACATGTTGTTTAATTGAAGCAGGGATCGAGCCCTCTGGTTTATTTACAGTTTGTGCGGAGCAGGAATTGAACCCTCCGTTTTCTTTAATACCCGTTTCATTTCCCCTGATAGTTTAAGTTATTCTTGAAGTGCCATCCTCCGGAGAGGCATTGGATTCGTTAGACCTTCCTCATATTATAACAACTTTCCAGAAAAAAATTGAGCATCTTGAACAGATCCTGACAAGTTTAATAAATATATGTAATCAGGATGATGATCTTGAGCATGGTGATGATGTAAAAAGTGCAGCAATCTCCGTTCAGCTTCCAGCAATTTGTGAGAAAGAAGCCCATAACTCTTGCCTTCAAGACTTGCCTCATAACTGGCTGTCAAAATGCCGAAAAATGCTTAAAAATAAAGGTCCTGAAGATAAAGACGTACAAACTATGCTATTTGCTCTTAAGTATCTGCACACTGTAGTCAAAGCATAATAGTTTTACCATCTTATGAGCAAGAGATTGTAATAACTCACTACAATGGATACATTACAAATCTTTTCATGGAACATTGCTTCCATCAGGAAGCGGTTGCCTGACTTACATCATATTAGTGCAACCAAGAATATTGATGTCATCTGTTTGCAGGAATGTAGATTGAAAGATGGAGCACCTCCACCAAACTTGCCTGGATATGCAGCGTATAACCTAAGGTCACCCAACTGTTGTGTGATGTGTGTCAGAAAGAGCTTGCCACATTCACTCCTTTCCTTGCAGAGTCGAGTTAACATGCAGTATCATGGTGTCAAAGTATATGCAGGCGATTTTTCCATAAACATTTTTAATCTCTATGCCCCAGCGAACCAGCTTCGACCTGATGCTTTACCAGATCGCATCAATAGTGAACCTACCATCATTCTTGGAGATTTTAATGCCAGACATAAGAATATTGGTGGGTCTATAACAAACACCAATGGAACTAAACTAGTGAGATTGCTAAATGAGCATGATAATGTTCGAATTGTGGGCACTACTGAGCCTACTCACATATATGGTGGCATACTAGATCTGTGTCTTGGATTTAATACATCATATACGATGCATGACTCTGTCATAGTTGATGATCTTCTATCTGATCACTTCCCAAGACTAACAACTGTCAATCTTGATCACATCTCCAGCAATCAAGGAGCTAAATACAGAAGGAGGAAACTTATTCTCAAACCAGAACACAGAGACAACTTTATTAACCACTTGGATCAATGGTATAAGAATTACGAGCCCACTGGCACACAAAAATTTAATGATGATTTAATTACCACTATTGAGAGTGTTCTCACAGATCAAGTGGGCAGGAATAGGAAACAAAGACCCTCCACTATAAATAACAATAAAAACCAATGTAAATACTATAATGATCCACAGCTGCGCAATCTAACACATGCAGCTAGGAGGATTGGTAAAGCATACCGTGAATGTAGAACCCCAGACCTGCTCAGAACGTTCCAAGCTGCACTAACAAATGCAAGGAATAGAAAGGAAGAACTTAGGCAACAGGAATGGGAACAGTTTGTTAGTGGATTAAATAGGTCCACCCCTTTGAGTTTGGCTTGGAAAGGTATAAATAAAATAACCAGGAAAAAGACTGGCAATGTTGCTCATCCCTTTCCTCTTGAAAAAGCAAATGACCTCATAAATGACTGGTCCAAAACATCCAGGCATGAAAGCCTTCCATCTCATATTAGAAAAAATTTAGAGAGTACTTCTGAAGAAATGTTGAAACTGATTAATTTTATGAGCCAAAATATTGATGAGAGTGATTGCCTCTTTACCGAGTATGAATTAGATAATGCATTAACCAAAGGTCGATCAACTGCTCCTGGAGAGGATGGTATAACCTATGATATTCTCAGAACTCTAAGGCACGTGCCTGATAACCCTTTGTTGGCACTGTATAATCTCAGTTACATTGAGGGCGTTCTTCCTACTTCCTGGACCAATAGTCTCATTGTGCCTATCCCTAAGCCCCAACAGCCTGATACATTTAGGTCGATCTCCTTAACTAGTTGTCTTTGTAAAACTTTTGAAAGAATGATGCTTAACAGACTGTACTACAGAATCAGACATCAACTTTCCCCCTACCTCTATGGGTTCATGAAAGGTAAAAGTGTGCAGAACTGTATTTCCACCTTTCTCACTGCACACACCTCTACTAGTTTTACCACTTTTCTTGATCTAAAATCTGCATTTGATATTGCGAACAGAACCGTTATACTACATGAACTAGCCAAAATGAATATTGGTGGTAGCTTACTCTGCTGGATAATAGGATACCTGTCAAATAGAGTATCCTCTGTCCTTTACCAAGGCTTCAGAAGTGATTCTAAAGAAATGTCTTTAGGTACACCGCAGGGAGGAGTTCTTAGTCCCATGCTATTTAATATTCTGATTAATGCTCTCCTAAATGCTCTACCTGCCTCACCTAAACATATAGCTATAAGCTATGCTGATGATATCATGATCCATACAACAGGGCATAAGAAGATGAATACCATTCTTAATGAAGTTCAAGCAATTTGTAATCGACTAGGCCTCATAATATCTTCCTCTAAAACTAAGATATTAACAAGCAAACGACATCCCCCACCCATCTATTTGCAGGGTGAAATCATTAGCTACGTTAAAACTTACAGATATCTTGGTGTAGATGTACCCTTTAACAAATCCACTATACCACAACTAAACAAGAAATGTAAAGCTAGGCTAAATGCTCTCAAAGCTGTTGCTGGCTACAATCCCAACTATGGTGCAAATGTGAGAATCGTGAGAATGATGTACATAGCCTATGTTAGGTCCTTAATTGATTATGCTGCTCCCATGTTGATATTAGCTAGAGAAAGTTCTCTCCGACCCTTGGAGTTAATGCAAAATGAAGCTCTCAGGATTATTCTTGGCTGTCCCAGATCTACAAAAGTTCTTAACATGAGGAAGGAGCTTGGTATTTCTAGTATCAGTGATAGGATTGTTGAAATTAACACTGTACTCGGTATTAGAATGTTGAGAAACGATCCAGACACTGTCACAGTGAATCTTACCAAGTGTCTAGAGGTAAATACACACAGATCTAAATGGATTGTGAAAACGTGCAACTGCATTAAGTTTTATAACCTGCATGAACTGTATCACTGTAGGCAACAAGAGCATTTCACCCCTCCATGGAAGATGTGTTCATTTAATATCACATACCTACAAGTTCCTCCCAAGAAGCTCATTGCTAGTAATCCCTTCCTTAAATCTCTTGTTAGAGCAACTGCTCAAGAAGAAATTTCTCACCTAGCTGGTAGTAACAAGTTATCACAAGTTATATACACTGATGGATCTAAACAGGAGTCTTCTGGCAGGGCTGCATCTGCTCTTGTTGCCACCTCCCTAGTTAAGAACGATAATAAATTTGTTGAGTTAGGCATAAGAATTAACAACTGGGCGTCTACACTGCAAACTGAATTGTTTGCAATCCTAATGGCGCTAAAGCTAACCTATGACACTGAGCTTGACTGCATCATCATTACTGATTCTATGTCATCATTGAAGGCTCTTGGCTCATATAATGACTCCAACAACATGCTCATTGGGGAAGCCAGGTACAGATACTCAAAAATTAGGGACAAAGGAATTAATGTACAATTGCTATGGATCCCATCACACATTGGATTACTCCTTCATGATAAAGTTGATATGTTAGCCAAGAAGAGTATCGAGAAGGAGAATGTAGAATATAACTTTGGTATAACTGTGTCTAGCATTAGGAATAATATTAGGAGAGAAGTAAATAATGAAAATGATTGTTATAGGAATGCAGTTAGAAGCCTGAGTAGATCTATAACCCACTATGATAACATGAACGTAGATAAGTATGTTTATGGAGCAACTTGCAATGTGAACAGACTGACTGATGTTGTAGTGGCCAGGCTTAGGCTTGGTTACAAGTACTTCTGGCAGTTTGGGAGACACACAGATGATGATCAAACTAAATGTAAATTATGTGATCAGGCATATGGTCATTCTCTTGAACACTATGTGCTTAATTGTCCACTTATTGAGGAATACAGAGACAGACAGTATAATAACCTATGTGACATGTCAAGATATCTTATTAATGAAAATAAGATACCAGATATACTAAGCAAATTTCCTAAATTTGCTTGTAACAGATAAGTGAACTATAGATATGTAGATATAAATCCATATGTATTCCTGTTAACCCTTTGGGGCCTAGTTCCTAGGCCTTTTGTGTATCCATATGCTCTCGCGCTACCGTCCACAGGATGGATATGGGGTGCACAATAAACTAGCCACTTCGGTGGCAAAATCTAAATCTTGCAAGCATGGAGGAATACCAGTTTTGGATGAATGCTGGAAGTAAGTTAGGAATAACAGGGAAAAATTTAGAATCTTTCATTAGTGCTAAGATCCAGGAAAGACTTGAAAGAGAGAGAATTGAGAGACAAGACAGCTAGAAAGGGAAAGAGAAGAAGTAAAGGAGAGAGAGAGAATCGAAAGAGAAGAAGTAAAGGAGAGAGAGAGAATCGAAAGAGAAGAGAAAAAAGAGAGAGAGAAAATCGAAAGAGAAGAGAAAAAGGAGAAAGAGAACCTTGAAAGACAGGAGAAAAGAGAGAGAGAGAGAATTGAAAGAGAAAGCCAAGAAAGACAGTTAGAAAGAGCGCGCAAAGACAAAAAAGAGCATGATAGACTTGATCGTGAGAAAAGAGCTATAGAACGTGAGGAAAAAGCTAGAGAGCATGAGTTAATAGAGAGAGAAAAGGATCGCGAGCTCGATAAATCTCGCCTTGAATTAGAGAATAGAAAGTTAACTCTTACACAACAACAATTAGAGGAAGGAGAAATTGAACATCATGCAGCTAGTGCACATATTCCAACACCTAATTTACCTCCCTTCACAGAGGGGGGACAACGTAACTTCATACATTATCAGGTTTGAAAATACCGCTACCCTCTGTGAATGGCCTGCTGACACCTGGGCTACCATGTTAGGAATGTTATTTTCTGGTACAGCCTTGAATATCTATGCAACTTTGTCGCAGGATATCATATGTAATTATAACCTACTGAAGAAGGCAATCCTTAAAGCATATCAAAAAACCACTAATTCTTACAGGAAAGATTTCAGGTATGCCACCTTACAGCCTGGCCAGAACTTTCAGCAGTTACAGGTAACACTCTTTCGTTTGTTCGACTTTTGGATAGAGAGTTCAGGAATTGATCACAGTTATGAATCTCTTAGAGACTTCATGGTTGCTGACCAGTTCCTGACAGCTCTTCCCCACCAGATACGAACATTCATCAGAGAACGTAACCTGATTAAGGCTGAGGAAGTTGCTGAGGCTGCTGACCTGTATGCTGAGGCTCACAATTCCTATAAAGACCTAAAGGGATCGAACCCTAAGGGCAAGGGTTCATCAGACCTTAAGAAATCAAAACCTCTAGTGGAAAGTAAAATGACTTCTTTTATTCCTGTTTGTCATTTGTGTGGTGTTAAGGGATATAAACGTCCAGATTGTCCTTCTAAGAAGGTCCAAAAAGTTGGAAGATGTTTTAAAGACTGTAATGACCAAGCACCCTTCTGTTCAGGAACAGTTAATGGACTTAATGTATCTACCATTTTACGAGACAATGGATGCACATGTATAGTCATTTCTGATAAGCTGTTCCCTAACCTTAAAGAAACTCATTCCTCTGCTATACTTTCAGACTACTTGGGCCGTACGGACACTTTTCCTACCATCCGTTGTTACATTAAGCCTAAATGGTTCACAGGTTGGTCTGAAGCCGTACTAGCTCCCATCACTTCTTGCTCCGTACTAATTGTTAATGTAAAAGGTGCCATTCTTCCTTCTGAGGTTGACCTCTCATCACCAAAGACGGACATAGGTGTTTCAGATCCTCTTCCTGTAGAGTCAGAGAAGCCCCTCGAAAGTTCAGATGAAACAATGTCTCGTGAGATTCATGTGGGATTAAAAACCAGTGATGCTACTCTCGAAAGAGAGGTAGTAGGATCACCGGTTCACTTGTTAGATGAAAGTGAAGATATCACCTCCGATACCATAAATGTCTTGACTAGGGCTCAGACCAAAGCCCAGGCTTCTCCGACTATCCATCCTTTGATTTTCCGTGACTTTAAGCCTGTAGACATACCGCAGGACTCCTTTGTCAAGTTACAACGTAATTGCCCTTCTCTTCAGAATTTCCATAATGCCGCTAAACAAAATCAAGTTATCCAAAGGAAAAACTATTCAAATAAATTTGAATATATAAAAGGTATCTTGTACAAGTCAGTATTCAAATTAAATTCAGATGAAACAGACTATTCCATCTTAGTTGTTCCAAGTCAATGCAGAGAGACTGTTCTTAAAATGGCTCATGACCTGCCAGTGGCCGGACATTTCTCGCATCGCAAAACCTTAAATAAAATAAGGGAAACCTATTTTTGGCCAAAAATGCCCTCAGATGTCACTACCTATTGTAGATCGTGTAAAGTTTGCCAACTGTCATCCTCCCGAGGTACCAGGCGAGTACCTATGGTCAAAATGCCTATCTTTACGGCACCGTTTGAAAGAGTAGCTATTGACATCGTTGGTCCTTTATCTCCACTTTCATCTCGGGGACATAGATAAATATTAACATTAGTTGATTATGCTTCGAGTTTCCCTGAAGCCGTTCCCTTAAAGACCATAACTACTACAGAGGTGGCTGAAGCCCTTTTGTCCATCTTCTCCAGAGTGGGCATCCCTAGAGAAATTTTGTCTGACCGTGGGACACAATTCACATCTGACTTAATGCAACATCTATACCATATATACTATACATCTATACTATATATACCAACTTCTGGGAGTGAAGCCTCTCTTCACCACACCCTATCATCCCAGCTGTAATGGGAGGATTGAGTGCCAGCATTCGATTCTCAAGTCCATTTTAAGGAGACTTTGCTCCCTTAAACCTAAGGAGTGGCATCGTTACCTACCCTGTGCTTTGTTTGCCATGAGGGAAGTTCCCAGTGACTCTTTGGGGTTTTCACCTTTTAAACTTCTCTATGGTAGACATGCCAGAGGTCCACTGGCCATCCTTCATAACTTATGGACTAATGGGGAGGTAAATGCTGAGGTTCAGTCTTCTTACCAGTTTCTCCTTGACCTTAGATCCAAACTTGAGGAGACCTCTGACATAGTTTCGAAAAACCTAAGCTTGTCAATGGACCAGTACAAAACCTATTTTGATTCCAAAAGTCAGAGGAGAAGTTTTAAAGTAGGAGATGAAGTTCTTGTACTTTTGCCTATCAAGTCAAATAAATTATTAGTAGCATGGAAAGGTCCATATAAAGTATTAAAAATTTGTGGGAAAGTTGACTACCTCATAAAAGTCAAGGGGAAACCTAAGCTTTATCATATCAACATCCTTAAGAAATATTACCGAAGAAATTCGGTTAACTGCCTTAATAATTTTGACTTAGTTTTTCCACACGAACTTGATAGGACAACTGAAGAATGTAAAGTGTGCGTAGTTGACACCTGTAACTTAGACTATGATGAAGAACTACATGACTTGGTGACTCTTGACCACTCGGACGCAACCAACATTAATATTAATGAATCTTTGGATGACCATAAGAGACATGAACTACTTCAATGTTTGAGTAACTTTTCAGACGTCTTTACTGATATTCCAGGTGTTACCTCCACGGTAGTCCATAAGATTGACTTAGTGACGGACAATCCTATCAAACGAAAATTATACCCAATTCCAGTTCACCTTAGGGATGCATTTGACCGAGAGGTAGACAAATTATTAAAACTAAAGATAACTGAACCTTCAATATCTTCATATTGTTCACCAGTAGTCATGGTTAAGAAGGAGGATAATTCATATAGACTTGCTATTGACTTCAGAGGCCTTAATGCTATAACTCGGTGGGATGCTGAGCCTATGCCCTTAATAGATAGCGATCTACACAAATTTTATGACGCTTCCTTCTTTTCAGAGATTGATATTGCACAGGCATATCATCAAGTAATGTTAGATCCTTCTTCTAAGCAGTACACCGCTTTTCCTACACACCAAGGACTGATGCAATATAGAACTATGCCCTTCGGTTTGGTAACTGCCTGTGCTACCTACGTGAGACTGATGAGAAAGGTCTTGGGTAATATGCCAAATGTTTCAGTTTATTTTGATGACATTTACGTAATGACATCAACGTGGGGCGAACATATCCAAACATTAACATCAGTTTTGCGTAGGTTACGCTCACATGGCCTCACTGCCAAGCCGAAGAAATGCTTCCTTGGGTATAACAAGATGAGATATCTTGGACTGATACTTTCTAATAACTCTGCAGCCTCTCCTCAGTAAGATCAAAGCTTTACTAGAATTTAAATTCCCCAAAACCAAGAAGCTGATGCGTAGCTTTCTTGGTTCTGTAAATTTTTATGCACGGTTTATCCCAAACCTTACTGATCTTACAGGCATCTTATCTGTCTTCCTTAAAAAGTCTGTGAAGGAACCTCTTGAACTTTCCGACGTAGCTCGGGAAAAGTTTAGTGAGATTAAAAGTATCTTTTCGAAAAACCCTACACTTAAGATACCAGATATTAATAAAACATTTTGTTTAAGAACTGATGCCTCCAATACTGGCTTAGGTGCGGTGTTACTACAATACCATGATGGTACTCCCTTCCCTGTATGCTTCCTAAGCTGGAAACTCCTTCCCGCAGAAACGAGATACTCCACCATAGAAAAGGAATGTTTGGCCCTTGTGTGGGGTATCTCCAAACTTAAATTTTATTTGCTGGGAAAAGAATTCATTTTAGAAACGGACCACAAATCTTTGATATACCTAGAAACTTTTAAGGGAACCAACAGTCGCCTCTTGAGGTGGACATTGGCACTCCAGGCTTTTAAGTTCCATATTGTGTATATCAATGGTTCATCCAATTATTTCTGACTAGTTAAGTGGTGACAGTTAGTAGAAGATTTGTTGCCTTACGCGACTTCCACATGTTAGAACTTTTTCCTCGCCTATTCTTCTTATACTCCTTGACTATAAGTCTTGGTATGGGGGAGTGTGAGGGAAAAGTTCAATAGATAGGAGTGGCGAGCGAGTATATAGTAACAATAGTTTCATTACCGGCTACTTGTTAAGGTAGGGTAAGTCAAGTTCCCGCCTTTTCTCCCCCACCCCTAAAGTGATAGTTTGATTGCCGGCTGCTTGTTAACATAGGGTCAGTCTAGCTCCCACTATCCCTTCCCATCCCTCTTCCCCCCCCCCCCGAAAGGTGACGTGTGGATCTCTGGTCAAACAGTAAATCACTCGACTCACAGCTCCCAACACTACTGTAAGTACATGCCTGCCTTGTATTCTAGTGGATTTATTGGTTAAAAGCTTAACTTTTGACCAATAATAAACTTAGTCCTTTCAGTCATGCTCTAGGTTGACTGTTGTAATAATCACCACGTCTTTTGAGTATTGTGCTTATCATGGAGAGTGATTGTTTAAGAAGTGGGTAACCTGTCTATCTTTCCAGCTTGGATGACAGAGAGGGTCACCTGTCAATCAACGAGAAGAAATGATGGAGAAGGACTAACGTCCAGAGACTTCCCCATTTTGGATTTAATTACCTGTGCACCTGTATGAAATTGCAGGACGTAACCCCACATCATTGCAGGGGTAAAGAACCTGCTTTCCTGTCATCGGGATATAATACTCAAGGCCCTATCTACTGTGAAGAACTAGCCAGTGGGTCGTAACCAACACCTGCGACCCCCCCCCATCATCAGCAACAGCTACGATTTCAACAACAGTGTCACCAACACCAGACACCCCTATATATATTAGCGTTGAATTCAGTTATCATTTATATTTTTCATTTTTCATTTTCTTTAATGTAGGATTAATATTTCATATTTAAGTGTTTTATATTTTCTATATAATAAAGTGTTTATGTTTGTCTGTTATTATTTCTTTTTCTATTCACTAATTTTCCTGAGGAGGAGCCAGCCTTGGTAATACTGTCTGAAGTTGCTACAGGGCTGCTTTCTGATCAGTGTTATGCATGGTTGTTTTTTGATCACTGTTACATATGTTGCTCTCTGCTCAGTGTTATGTATGGCCGTTCTCTGCTCAGTGATATGTACGTTGTTTTCTGCTCATTGTTATGAATAGCTGTCCTCTGTACATTGTTGTGTTTGGGTGCTTTCTGCTGTGTTGTCTGTGTGGCTGTTCTCTGCTCAGTGTCGTGTATGGCTGTTTTCTGCGCAGTGTTATGTACGTCTGTTCTCTCTTCAGTGTTATGTATGGCTGTTCTCTGCTCAGAGTCATGTATGATTGTTCCCTGCTCAGTGTTATGGATTGCTGTTCTCTGCTCAGTGTTATGTAGGGCTGTTGTCTGCACAATGATACTTATGGTTGTTCTCTGCTCAGAGTCATGTATGACTGTTCCATTTTCAGTGTTATATGTATTGCTGCTCTCTGCTCAGTGTTATGTATAATTGTTCTCTGTTCAGTTTTATGTATGACTGTTCTCTGCTCATGGTTATAAATGTTTGTTCTCTGCTCAGAGTTATGTATAGATGAACTCTGTTCAATGTTATGTATTGCTGTTCTCTGCTAAGTGTTATATGGCTGTTCTATGTTCATTGTTCAGTTTGGTTGCTCTCTGCTCAGTGTTATGAATGGTTGTTCTCTGCTCAGTATTATGTTTTGCTGTTCACTGCTCAGTGTTATGTATGGTTGCTCTCTAGCCAGTGTTATAAAGGCTGTTTTCTGCTCAGTGTTGTCTATGGCTGTTCTCTGCTCAATTTTATGAATGGCTGTTCTCTGCTCGGTGTTATATATTGCTGTTTTCTGCTCATTGTTATGTATGGCTGTTCTCTGCTCAGTGTAATGTATTGCTGTTCCTTGCTCAGTGTTATGTAATCTTTCTATGTGTTATGAATATCTGTTCTCTGTTCAGTGTTATATACCGCTATTTCTTACTCAGAGTTGTGCATGGGTATTCTCTGTTCAGTGTTATGTATGGCTGCTCATTGCTCATTGTTACGTATGACTCTGCTCAGACATATATATTTCTCTCTGCTCAGTGTTATGAGCTTATGATCTCTGCTCAGTGTTATGTACGTTTGTTCTCTGCTCACTGTTATGTACGGCTGTTCTCAGCCAAGTCTTATGTATAGCTGTTCTTTGCCCAGTGTTATGTATGGCTGTTCTCAGCTTAGTGTTATGTATGGCTTCTTTCTGTTGAGTGTTACGTATGGCTGTTCTTTACTCAGTGTTATGTATGGCTGCCCTCTGCTCAGTGTCATGTGGCTGTTTTCTTCTCAGTGTTACGTGCGACTGTTCTCTGATCAGTGTAATGTATGGCTATTCTCTGCCCTGTGTTATGTTTGGCTGTTCTCTGCTCAATGTTATGTGTGGCTGTTCTCTGCTCTGTGTCATATGGCTGTTTTCTTCTCAGTGTTATGTGCAACTGTTATCTGCTCAGTGTTACAGATGGCTGTTCTCTGCTCAGTATTATGTATGGCTGTTGTCTGCACATTGTTATTTATATCTGTTCCCTTCTCAGTGTTGTGTATGACTGTTCTTTGCTCATTGTTTTGTATGGCTGTTCTCTGATCAGTCTTGTGTGTGGCTGTTCTTTCGTCAGTGTTACCTATGGCTGTTCTCTGCTCACTGTTATGTACGGTTCTTCACTGTTTATTGTGATGTATGGCTGTTCTCTTTTCAGTGTTACATATAGCTGTTCTCTTCTCAGTATTATGTTCGGCTGTTCTCTGCTCAGTGTTATGTAAGGCTGTTCTCTGCTCAGAGATATGTATGGCTGCTTTCCGCTCATTCTTATGAACGGCTCTTCTCTGCTCAGTGTTATGTATGCCTTTTTTCTGCTGATTGTTATGTATGGCTGTTTCTCCTCAGTGTTATGTATGGCTCCTCTCTGCTCAGAGTTATGTGTGGCTGTTCTTTGCGCAGTGTTATATATTGCTGCTCTCTGTTCAGTGTTAATAATGGCTGTTCTCTGCTAATTGTTATGCATGGCTGCTCTCTCAGTGTTTTGTATGGATGTTCTCATCTCAATGTTATGCATGGCTGCTTTCTGCTCAGTTTAATTTAAGACTGTTCTCTGCTTAGTCTTATGTGTGGTTGTTCTCTGCTCAGTGTTATGTATAACTTATATTTACTCAGTATTATATATGGCTTATCTCTGCTCAGTGTTATGTAAGGCTGGTCTCTGCTTAGTGTATTGTATGGCTGTTCTCTGTTCATAGTTATGTGTAGCTTCTCACTGCTCCGTGTTATGCATGGCTGATCTCTTTTCATTGTTAAGTGTCGCTGTTCTCTGCCAGTGCTATGTATGGCTGTTCTCTGCTCAGTGTAATATATGGCTGTTCTCTGCTCAGTGTTATGCATGTCTGTTCTCTGCCAGTGCTATATATGGCTGTTCTCTGCTCAGTGTAATATATGGCTGTTCTCTGCTCAGTGTTATGCATGTCTGTTCTTTGCACAGTGCTATGTATGGTTCCTTTCTGCTCAGTCTTATGAATGGCTGTTCTTTGCTCAGTGTTATGTCTGGGTGTTCTTTGCTCAGTGTTATATATGCCTGTTCTTTGCTCTATGTTATGTTTGGATGTTGTTTTCTATTTGTTATATATTGCTGATATCTGCTCATTATTATGTGTATATGTTCTTTGCTCAGTCTTATGTATAGCTGTTCTCTGCTCAGTGTTATATATGGCTGTTTTCTGCTCAGTGTTTTGTATGGTTGTTCTCTGCCCAGTGTTATGTATTGCTGTTCTGCGCTCAGTGTTATGTGTGTCTGTTCTCTGCTCAACGTTATGTTTATCTGTTTTTTGATCAGGGTTATGAATGGATGTTCTCTGCTCACTGTTATGAATCAGTGTTCTCTGCTCACTGTTATGTATCGCTGCTCTCTCCTCAGTGTTATTTATGGCTGTTCTCTGCTCAGTGTTATGCATTGCTGTTCTCTGCTCAGTGTTATGTATGGTTGTTCTCTGCTCAGTGTTATGTTTGATGTTCTCTGTCCAGTGTTATGTATCCCTGTTCTCTGCTCAGTATGGCTGCTCTCTGGTCATTGGTAAGTATTGCTGTTCTCTGCTCAGTGTAGTATATGCCTGATCTCTCCTCAGTGTAGTGTATGGCTGTTCTCTGCTCAGTTATGCATTGCTGTTCTCTGCTCAGTGTCATGTATGGGTGTTCTCTGCTCAGTGTTATGTATGACTGTTTTCTGTTCAGTGTTATTTATGACTGTTCTCTGCTCAGAGATACATATGCCTGTTCTATGCTCAGAGTTAGTTATGATTTTTCTTTGCTCAGTGTTATATATTATTGCTCTCTGCTCAGTGTTATGTATTGTTGTAATCTGTTCAGTGTTATGTATCGTTGTTCTCTGCTCAGTGTTATTAATTGCTGTTCTCGGCTTAGTGCTTCGTATTCGTGTTCTCTGCTGAGTGTTATATTTGGCTGTTCTCTGCTCAGTGTTAGGTATTCTTGTTCTTTGCACATTGTTATGTATGGTTGTTCTCTGGTCAGTGTTATGTATTGCTGTTCCCTGCTCAGTGTTATGTATGTCTGTTTTCTGCTCAGTGTTATGCATTGCTGCTCTCTGCTCAGTGTTATGTATGGCTGTTCTCTGTTCAACGTTATATATGGCTGCTCTCTGCTCATTGATATGTATGGCTGCTCTCTGCTCCGTTGTATGTATAGCTGTCCTCTGTTCAGTATTATGTTTAGCTGTTCTCATCTGGTTGTTATGTATGGCTGTTCTTTTCTCAGTGTTATGCATGGCTGTTCTCTTCTCTGTCTTATGTGTGGCTGCTATCTGCTAAGTGTTAAGTATGGCTGTTCTCTGCTCAGTTTTATGTATGACTGTTCTCTGCTCAGTGTTACGTATTTCTGTTCTCTGTTCAGTATTACGTATGGTGTTTCTCTGCTCAGTGTTATGTATGGCAGTTCTCTGCTCAGTGTTGTTTATGGTTGTTCTCTGCTCATTGTTATGTATGTCTGTTCTCTGCTCTCTGTTATGTATGACTGTTCTATGCTCATTTTTACGTATGGCTGTTCTCTGCTGAGTGTTATGCATGAATGTTCTCTGCACAGTGTTATGTGGGGCTGTTCTCTTCTCATTGTTTTGTATGACTGTTCACTGCTCAGTCTTGTGTATGGCTGTTCTCTGGTCAGTGTTGCCTATGGCTGTTCTCTGCTCACCGTTATGTATGGCTCTTCACTGTTCAGAGTTATGTATGGCTGTTCTCTGCTCAGTGTTACATATGGCTGTTCTCTCTTCAGTGTTATGTGTGGCTATTCTTTGCTCAGTATTGTGTATGGCTCTTCTCTTCTCAGTATTATGTATGGCTGTTCTCTGCTCAGTATTATGTATGGCTGTTGTCTGCTCAGTTTCATGTATGCTGTTCTCTACTGAGTGTTATGTATTGCTGTACTCTGCTCATTGCAATGTATGGCTATTCTCTGCTCAGTGTTATATATGGCTGCTCTCATCTCAGTGTTATGTATTGCTGTTTTCTCCTCAGTGTTTTGTATGGCTGCTCTTTGCTCAGTGCTCTGTATAGCTGTTCTCCACTCAGTGCTATGTATTGCTGTTCTTTTGTCAGTGTTATGTATGGCTGTTCTCTGCTCGTTGTTATGTATGGCTGTCTTCTGCTCAGTGCTAATTATGGCTGTTCTCTTCTCATTGTTATATATCGCTGTTCTCTGCCTAGTGCTATGTGTGGCTGTTCTCTGGTCAGTACTATGAATTGCTATTCTCTGCTCAGTGTTCTGTATTGCTGTTCTCTGCTCGGTGTTATGTATGGCTGTTCTCTGCTCAGTGTTTTGTATGGCAGTTCTCTGCTCAGTTCTCTGTATGGCTGTTCAGTGTTATGTATGTCTGTTCTTTGCTCAGTGTTATATATGGCTGTTCTCTGCTCAGTGTTACTTATGAATATTCTCTTCTCCGTGCTATGCATGGCTGTTCCCTGCTCAGTGTTTTTATGGCTGTTCTCTGCTCTGTGTTATATATGACTGTTCTCTGCTCAATGTTATGTTCAGCTGTTCTTTGCTCATTGATATATATTGCTCTTCTCTGCTCAGTGCTATTTATGGCTGTTGTCTGCTCAATGTTACGTATATATATTCTAGTCTCAGTGTTATGTATGGCTATTTTCTGCTCAGTGTTATGTATGGCTCTTCTGTGCTCAGTGTTATGTATGGCTGTTCTTTGCTCAGTGTTATGTAAGGCTGTTCTCTGCTCAGTGTTATGTATGGCTGTTTTCTGCTCAGTGTTATGTATGGCTGTTCTCTACTCAGTATTATACATAGCTATTCTCTTCTCAATTTTATATATGGCAGTTGTCTGTCCAGATTTATGTATCGCTGTTCTCTGCTGAGTGTCATATGTGGCTGTTCTCTGTTCACTTTTAATAATGGCTGTTGCTTGTCCAGATTTATGTATAGCTGTTCTATGCTCTGTTACGTATTGCTGTTCTCTGCTCGGTGTTATGTATGATTGTTCTCTGCTTAGTGTTTTGTGTGGCTATTCTCTTCTTAGTGTTACGTATGGTTGTTCTCTGATCAGTATTGTGTATGGCTGTTCTCTGCTCAGTGTTATGTATGGCTATTCTTTGCTCTGTGTTATTTATGGATGTTCTCTGTTCGGTGTTATATATGGCTGTTTTCTCTTCAGCGTTGTGTATGGCTGTTCTCTGCTCATTGCTCTGTATGGCTGTTCTCTGCTTATTACTATGTATGGCTGTTCTTTGCTCAGTTTTATGTAAGACTGTTTCTGCTTAGTCTTATGTGTGGTTGTTCTCTGTTCAGTGTTATGTATGGTTGTTCTTTGCTCAGCGTTATATATGGCTTCTCTCTTTGCAGTGTTATATAAGGCTGGTCTCTGCTCAGTGTTTTGTATGGCTGTTCTCTGTTCATAGTTATATGTAGCTTCTCACTGATCAGTGTTATGTATGGCTGTTCTCTGCCCAGTGTTATTTTTAGCTCTTATTTGCAAAGTGTTATGTATCGCTGTTCTCTGCTCAGTGAAATATATAGCTGTTCTGTGCTCAGTGTTATGTATGTCTGTTCTCTGTTCAGTGTTATGTGTGGTTGCTTTCTGCTCAGTCTTAAGGATGGCTGTTCTCTGCTCAGCGTTATGTATGCATGTTGTCTGCTCACTCTTATGAATGGCTGTTTTCTGCTCAGTGTTATATATGGCTGTTCGCAGCTCAGTGTTATGTATGGTTGTCTTCTGCTCAATGTTATCTATAGCTGTTCTCTGTTCATAGTTACGTGTAACTGTTCTCTGCCGAGTGTTATGTATTGCTGTTCTCTGCACGCTCTTATGTTTGGCTCTTCTCTACTCAGTGTTGTGTATGGCTGTTTTCTGCTTTGTGTTATGTATGGTGGTTCTTTGCTCTGTGTTATGTTTGGGTGTTATCTGCACAGTGTTATATATGCCTGTTCTCTGCTCAGTGTTATATATGACTGTTCTCTGCTCAGTGTTATGTATGGCTGTTCTCTGCTCCTTGTTATATATGACTTTTCTCTGCTCAGTGTTATATATGACTGTTCTCTGCTCAGTGTTATGTATGGCTATTCTCTGCTCCTTGTTATATATGACTGTTCTCTGCTCAGTGTTATATATGACTGTTCTCTGCTCAGTGTTATGAATGGCTGTTCTCTGCTCCTTGTTATATATGACTGTTCTCTGCTCAGTGTTATGTATAGCTGTTCTCTGCTCCTTGTTATATATGACTGTGCTCTGCTCAGTGTTATATATGACTGTTCTCTGCTCAGTGTTATATATGACTGTTCTCTGCTCAGTGTTATGTATGGCTATTCTCTGCTCCTTGTTATATATGACTGTTCTCTGCTCAGTGTTATGTATGGCTGTTCTCTGCTTCTTGTTATATATGACTGTTCTCTGCTCAGTTGTGAAGTTTACTCGGCCCTGCAACAACAACTTTAGACAATATTACCAAGGCTGGCTCCTCCTCAGGAAAATTAATGAATAGAAAAAGAATAATAATTCACAAATATAAATACTTTATTTTTTATTAATGCAAAGATAAAACATTGTACCCTACTTGAAAGAAAAATGAAAAATGAAATGGAAAAATTTCATTTGAATTCATCGCTAATATGTACAGTGCTACTGCGGTGTCTGGTTGAGGTTGACACCGTCTTGTAGAAATTGGAGCTGTTGCTGATGATGGGGGGGTCATAGGTGTTGAGTGACAACCCAACGACTAGTTCTTCACAGTCTATAGTCTTGAATAGTCAGTCCAGATGACAGGAATGCAGGTTCTTTACCACTACAAAGATGAGGGGTAGTGTCCTGTCTCCTTCAACACTTCTCGTTGGTTGGCAGGTGACCCGATCTGTCATTCGAAGCTGAAAAAGAGAGAGGTTACCCACTGCTTAAGAAATCACTCTCCATGATAAGTGTAAGATACTTAAAAAAGGTGGTGATTATCGAAAAGTCTAATGTGGAGCTTAAAACTGAAAGGACGAAGTTTATTATTGGTCAAAAGTGAAGCTTTCAACCAATATCCACTAGAATAGGAGCAGAGGCTTTTACTTACAGTTGTGCTGGGAGCTGAGTCGAGTGATTACTGTTTGGCCAGAGCCCCACACGTCACCTTTCAGGGTGGGGAGGGGATAGCAGGAGCTAGACTGACCCTACCTTAACAAGCAGCCGGCAATCAAACTATCATTACCATATACTCGCTCGCTACTCCTATCTGTTGAACTTTTCCCTCAAACTCCCCTATACCAAGACTTATAGTCAAGGAGTATAAGAAGAATAGGCGAGGAAAAAGTTCTAATACAAAGTCGCATAAGGCAACAAATCTTCTACTGACTCTCACGACTTAACCAGTCAGAGAAATAATTGGATGAACCACTGATATATACAATATGAAACTTAAAAGCTTGGAGTGCCAATGTCCACCTTAAGAGGCGACTGTTGGTTCCCTTAAAAGTTTCTAGGTATATCAAAAGTTTGTAATCCGTTTCTAAAATAAATTCTTTTCCCAGTAAATAAAATTTAAGTTTGGAGATACCCCACACAAGGGCCAAACATTCCTTTTCTATGGTGGAGTATCTCGTTTCTGCGGGAAGAAGTTTCTGGCTTAGGAAGCATACAGGGAAGGGAGTATCATCTTGGTACTGTAGTAATACTGCACCTAAGCCGATATTGGAGGCATCAGTCCTTAAACAAAACAGATTATTAATATCTGGAATTTTGAGTATAGGGTCTTTAGAGAAGATGTCCTTAATCTCATTAAACTTTTCTCGAGCTACGTCGGAAAGTTCAAGAAGTTCCTTCACAGACTTTTTAAGGTAGTCAGATAAGATGCCTGTAAGATCAGTGAGGTTCGGGATAAACCTTGCATAAAAATTTACAGAACCAAGAAAGCTATGCATGAGCTTCTTGGTTTTGGGGAATTTAAACTCTAATAAAGCTTCGATCTTACCGGGAAGAGGCTGCAAAGAGTTAATAGAAAGGATCAGTCCGAGATATCTAATCTTATTATACCCAAGGAAGCATTTCTTTGGCTTGGCAGTGAGGCCATGTGAGCGTAACCTACGCAAAACTGATGTTAATGTTTGGATATGTTCGCTCCACGTCGATGTCATTACGTAAATGTTAGCAAAATAAACTAAAACATTTGGCATATTACCCAAGACCTTTCTCATCAGTCTCACGTAGGTAGCACAGGCAGTTACCAAACCGAAGGGCATAGTTCTATACTGCATCAGTCCTTGGTGGGTAGGAAAAGCGGTGCACTGGTTAGAAGAAGGATCTAACATTACTTGATGATATGCCTGTGCAATATCAATCTCTGAAAAGAAGGAAGAGTCAATATGCTGATACTGAAGGTTCAATGATCTTTAGTTTTAATAATTTGTCTACCTCTCGGTCAAATGCATCCCTAAGGTGAACTGGAACTGGGTATAATTTCCGTTTGATAGGATTGTCCGTCACTAAGTCAATCTTATGGACTACCGTGGAGGTAACACCTGGAATATCAGTAAAAACGTCTGAGAAGTTACTCACACATTGAAGTAGTTCATGTTTCTTATGGTCATCCAAAGACTCATTAATATTAATGTTTGTTGCACCCGAGTGGTCAAGAGTCACCAAGTCATGTAGTTCTTCATCATAGTCTACGTTAGAGGTTTCAATTACGCACACCTTACACTCCTCAGTTGTCTTATCAAGTTTGTGTGCAAAAACTAAATCAAAGTTATTCAGGCAGTTAACCGAATTTCTTCGGTAATATTTCTTAAGGATGTTGATATGATAAAGTTTAGGTTTCGCCTTGACTTCTATGAGGTAATCAACCTTCCCACAAATTTTTAATACCTTATATGGACCTTTCCATGCTACTAATAATTTATTTGACTTGATAGGCAAAAGTACCAGAACTTCATCCCCTACTTTAAAACATCTCTGACTTTTGGAAACAAAATAGGCTTTGTACTGGTCCATTGACAAGCTTAAAAAGCAGCCGGCAATCAAACTATCGTTACCACATACTCGCTCGCTACTTCTATCTGTTGAACTTTTCCCTCACGTCAGTGCTATTTATGTTTCTTCTCTGCTCAGTGTTATTTTTATCTGTTCTCCGCTCAATGTTAAATACAGCTGTTCTCTGCTCAGTGTTATGTATGGCTGTTTTGTGCTCAGAGTTATGTATGGCTGTTCTATGTTCGGTGTTATACATGGCTATTCTCTTCTCAGTTTTATGTATGGCAGTTGTCTGTTCAGTTTAATGTATTGCCGTTCTCTGCTCAGTGTTATGTATGGTTGTCCTCTGCTCAGTGTTATGTATTGCTGTTCTCTTCTGAGTGTCATATACGGCTGTTCTCTGTTCAGTTTTATGTATGGCTGTTGCTTGTCCAGATTTATTTTTGGCTGTAATATGCTCTGTGTTATGTATGGCTGTTCTCTGCTCGGTGTTACGTATGACTCTTCTCTGCTCAGTGTTTTGTGTGGCTATTCTCTTCTCAGCGTTATGTATGGCAGTTCTCTGATCAGTATTTTGTATGGCTGTGTGTCTGCTAAGTGTTACATATGGTTGTTTTCTGCTCAGTGTTTTGTATGGCTGTTCTCTGCTCTGTGCTATGTATGGCTATTCTCTGCTCGATGTTATGTATGGACGTTCTCCACTCGGTGTTATATATGGCTGTTTTCTCCTCAGTGTTGTGTATGGCTGTTCTCTGCTCATTGCTCTGTATGGCTGTTCTCTGCTCATTACTACGTATGGCTGTTCTGTGCTCAGTGCTATATATGGCTGTTCTCTGCGCAGTGTTATGTATTGCTGTTCTCTGTTCAGTGCTGTGTATAGCTGTTTCTGCTTAGATTTATGTTTGATGTTCTCTGTCCAATGTTATGTATCCCTGTGTGGAAAATACTGTATATTCGCCAAAAATACAGTGCATTTATATGTAAATTAGTGTAATATTCTATATTTAATAAAAATTATGTTATCGAAAATGGGAAGTCCTGCGCCTGCGCAGAGGAGACTGGCCATGTTTTGAATTGTGTCAACACAAACGTTAGTGAATAACCGGAAGAATTTTTCGTGCTCTAGAGGTTATATTGGGAGCCAAAATAATAGGAGCCAAAATTGTTGGATGTGCATTCCTGCATAATTTGAGTATCAGGCGACAGGACAGGACAACTCCACGAACCTCAGATAAGCTGTCTAATTTATGTTTAAATTCTGGCCAGTAAACTTTTCAAAAATGTGGGCAAAAGGGGGGTCCTGTAAATGACACATTAATCTCTAGTCAAATTGGTGAGTGTTATGATTAAGATATATTCTCCTTCTGTTATATAAATGTGTATATATATAATCAGTTATTAATTTTAATATACAGTCCACCAATCTTTATATTTACCAGAATTCCTGGTGTGTTTGTACATTTCATTTGTAATTATAGGTCTAGAGCAACTTGTGGACATGACAGTTGTAGGTATCGAAGGGGGACATTTTTGTGACCTAGGTGTCCCAAATTCCTACTTGTCTAAGTAACGTTGATAAATAATAATTATCTGTGTTACCATTTACTGGTATGTACCTTATGAATTACATCCAGATAAATGCAATTTTCCACATTTAATTTGCCCGTTGGTCCTTCTTGAACCAGAGGTAATTAGTAAAGTCATTAATTAGTTAATTACTTAATAATTATGTGTGAAGTGACAGAAGGAGGTGGATGTTAAGTTCACAAATTTACTTAATGTGTAGTGGATTATAATTATTACAATATTAATTTGGATAAGTCAAGTGTGGCTAAAGATTATATTAATGTGTATAATATTAATTTTGCTATGCCAAATTCTGGCAAGGATTTATGTTAACTTGTATAATATTAATTTTGATAAGCCAATTCTGGCTAAAGGTTTGTATTAATGTACATTTAAAATTTATATTATAATTTTCTTACATGTAATTGCAAAGCTCAAGTAGCTAGGATTTATTCAAAGGTAAGTTGTATCAGTGTTATTAACTAAGTTGAATTTGATACATTGCATCATGGCTGAAAATGAGGAAATTAATGTGTAAGACAAACATATGGAATATAGAGCAAAGAAAGCATCACTACAGGCTACAAAAGATCATGTAACCAAAGCATATAATAAGTGCTTGGAATTAATGAATCAAGAAACTGTGAATACTGATGATTTAAAATTGTATTTAGATGCTTTGGGGAATAGATATGATTCATACAAATTATATTACAACAAATATGAAGGAGATTTGTTAGTAAACTGTGTAGATGAGACTGAAGTAGATCTTATGATTAATCAGTATTATGAATTAGAGGAAAAGATTCTTGTAAAAGCCAGGCCTTGAATAAATTAAAATGTGTAAACCAGGCAGTTAATCAATCTGCTCTGTGAAGTCTTACTCAGCCCTGTAGCAACTTCAGACAGTATTACCAAGGCTGGCTCCTCCTCAGGAAAATTAGTGAATAGGAAAAGAAATAATAACAGACAAACATAAACACTTTATTATATAGAAAATATAAAACACTTAAATATGAAATATTAATCCTACATTAAAGAAAATGAAAAATGAAAAATATAAATGATAACTGAATTCAACGCTAATATATATAGGGGTGTCTGGTGTTGGTGACACTGAGTGTTGTTGAAATCGTAGCAGTTGCTGATGATGGGGGGGGGATCGCAGGTGTTGGCTACAACCCACCGGTTCGTTCACCGTATGTGGCATGCAAAGAGTACGTAACCTTTATTCGGCGCATGGACACACCCTCATTTACAGGTTATCTCCCCCAACCAGCGAACCAGGTTGCTAAGAGTTGATGATGGGGCCCCATCGTTCAACTAGTGACCAGGTTCTAGCCAATAAGAAGGTGGGATTGACAATCGCAGAGGTTATGTGGATACCGCTCTCCTGTCTGCCCTTGTCATTCCCATTCTAGAGCTGGTTGAAGCACGGTCTGCTATCTTGTGGCTTCTCTTTCTGCTTTGCTTACCGTGGAGTGCACTATACTTATCTCTGTACATAGTGTACATATTGCTGTTATAAATTGGTGAAGGATAATATAAGTCTAAACTTTTTCTACTGTGTTTATTTGCTCCCATTACACCTGGGATAACAGGCCTTTGAAATCCGAGGTTGTAATATGGGTAGCCTGTCCGAGAGCTGGAGCTGGACTTAGAGAAACGGTTGAGCTTAGGGTGAAGCTTGTAGCAGGAACATTGTGTAGCTTGCTGTTTCGCTTCGCTTTACAAATTTTGCGTGTCAGTTGCTTATGATCAGCCTTGCTATTGTGTGATCGTTCAACAGCTCGCTACTAGCTTGTTCAGTGTGCTCGCTTCGCTACGGTCAATCTTGTGTGCAGTCGGCTTTGCTTGTATGCGTATTCTGCAATCGTACTGTGCATAGCTAAGCGTGTTCTGCAAATTAACGTGTTACGTTGGGATATTCGTACTGTGCATAGCGAATAACTTATGCCACCTAGACGAGTCAGACGCCTGGTGTCGGCATATACTTTGCATAACCTACCTAAATTGTCCCTACAGCGTTGTTGGCAAATTGCTCGTTCCATTGGCATTCCCTATAAACGCACTCTCACAGCTGCGCAACTGCGTTCACTTATTGCTGACAAACTTATTGAAGAAGAGATGGCACATCAAACTCCTCCCTCTTCGGGAGCTGGGGCAAAAACTCTTATGTTCTCGCATGAGGAAGATGATACACCTACGGAGCAAAATGGTCAGTATGGTGCAGCTGGGTTGTCTCGAGGTGAATCAGCGTCGTTGGCACTTGAGCTGGCAAAAATCACGCTGGAGCAAACTAGGGAACAGAGAGCATTCGCAAGGGAAGAATTTGATAGGGAAAGAGAAAGGAGGCAGTTTTCGCATTCTGTAAACGATTTCAGTTTACAAAAAGCAGTACAGCTTGTTCCCCGCTTCAATGAGGCCGAACCAGAGCAATTTTTCGAAAGCTTCGAAAATCAGGCTCGAGCCTTGAGGTGGCCGGAACAGCACTGGGCAGCGTTGGTTCATACAGCATTATTGGGTAAGGCACAGGAATTTACGTCGGTATTAACTGACGCTGAATTCTCTGATTATCAAGTAGTGAAGACCACAGTGTTGGGAGCATATACATGTATCCCAGCTAAATATCGTAAGACCTTCAAATTGAACAGGCGGCAGCTTGGTCAATCCCTGGTGGACTTTGTGAGACAGCAAACCAAAGCTTTTACCAGCTGGTATAAAGCGAGTGGTGTCTCTAACTTGGAGGAGCTGGTGCCGCTTATTCTGATTGATAACCTGCTGGAGTCTGTGGGACCAGAGGTTCGTGTCTTTCTGCAGGATCGTGACTTAACCACTGCATTGGAGGCGGCCAGGTTGGCTGATACCTTCGAAACGAACCGCTCCTTGTCCGAGCGGTCCCGTCTCTCTTTTCAACAGTCTGGCGTGAGCAGAGATCGACAACATTGGAGAATGAAGTGCCAGCCGGAGGGAGAGCGTCTACGTCATCCAACCAAGTCACCTGGTGAGCCACGCTTCTCAACATATGGTCCCCCTGCGGAGAGGCAAACTACTTATGGAGCATCTCGACAACAATATCCAGAGAGGCACCAGCCAGAACGACACCACTTGCAACGTCATCAGGGAGTAAAGGGCAAGCCTGTCGTCTGCTTCAGGTGTAATAAAGTAGGTCACATCAGTTCCAACTGCCCCCAAAAACCTCAACCCATCGGGAAAATCTCTAATATCCCTAGTAACATGTCCCCTAGAGAAGTAGAAAAAGGTATGGCCCCTTATTATTGCGAAAGTCTTATTTCCCTTCAGGAAAACTCAGAACCAACTAAAGTAAATACCTTTAGAGATACTGGAGCATATTGCTCACTTGTCAGAGAAGGCATATTACCCCTTTCAGAGAATACTTCCTTGAATTCCTCAGTTTTATTGGAAGCCTATGGAGGAGCTATATATTCTGTTCCTTTGCATAAAATTTATGTACAGTGCAAATATTACACTGGGTACTTGACTGTAGGTATCTCAAAAGGATTTCCCATGAAAAATGCCATGTTATTACTGGGTAATAACATTACTACTGTTACTTCGTGTCCTGAACCTATAATGATTAATGCTTCTCCAGTGTTGGCCATAACTCGGGCAACATCCCAAGGGTTGTCTGGGGAGAATGTTGACCTATCCTTGGACGACTCCGATCTCGGAATAGCCACGTTGTTTTATGAGACACACCGGCCGGAGTCTCGTAAATCAAGTGAACAGACCCCGATCAAGCCTTCCTATTCCCAGGTTGCAGGATTGCCAGATGTCTCTGTTTCCATGCCCGAGGGACTGTCCTTCCGGGAGGAACAACGAAAGGACCCTTCTTTAAAATTCGCTTTTCAGGCAGCCATGGGTAAATCCTCTTTGGGTCATCCAGTCAAGTATGAAGTTAAAAATGATTATTTGGTCTGCACTGAGACTGGTAAGGAGATAGAGGGCCGGCAATTATACGACAGGTTAGTGGTTCCAACCAAGTATAGACCTCAGATATTAAATATAGCTCTTTTTTTTTATCCCCTGATGTGGGGTTTTTTTTTAGTGAGGGGATGCGGGCTACCGTCCGCCTGTATCTTGGACCTATGCTAGCCTGTCTGACTGCTATCTCACTCTAAGTTTAGGGTTTGGCTTTTGGTCACTAGGAAAGCTGAGCTCTATCTAAGAGTTGGATGGTGGAGAGGATAGGCGGTCCCATTATTTTGTGCCATGGCGGCACGGTTACCACTGGGAGGTGGCAGCCTAATCCTGAGCCTTCTCGGGGGTGGGGGTGTGGCATGCAAAGAGTACGTAACCTTTATTCGGCGCATGGACACACCCTCATTTACAGGTTATCTCCCCCAACCAGCGAACCAGGTTGCTAAGAGTTGATGATGGGGCCCCATCGTTCAACTAGTGACCAGGTTCTAGCCAATAAGAAGGTGGGATTGACAATCGCAGAGGTTACGTGGATACCGCTCTCCTGTCTGCCCTTGTCATTCCCATTCTAGAGCTGGTTGAAGCACGGTCTGCTATCTTGTGGCTTCTCTTTCTGCTTTGCTTACCGTGGAGTGCACTATACTTATCTCTGTACATAGTGTACATATTGCTGTTATAAATTGGTGAAGGATAATATAAGTCTAAACTTTTTCTACTGTGTTTATTTGCTCCCATTACACCTGGGATAACAGGCCTTTGAAATCCGAGGTTGTAATACCGTATAGCCTTGAGTATTCTATCTCGATGACAGGAAAGCAGGTTCTTTACTGCTGCAATGATGAGGGGTTACGTCCTGCAATTTCATACAGGTGCACAGGTAATTAAATCCAAAAAGGGGAAGTCTCAGGACGTTAGTCCATCTCCATCAGTTCTACTCGTTGATTGGCAGGTGACCCTCTCTGTCATCCAAGCTGGAAAGATAGACAGGTTACCCACTGCTTAAGAAATCACTGTCCATGATTAGTGCAATACCTAAAAGATATGGTGATTATTACAACAGTTAACTTAGAGCAAGACTGAAAGGACTAAGTTTAAAATTGGTCAAAAGTGAAGCTTCTAACTAATAAATCCACTAGAATACAAGGCAGGCATGTACTTACAGTAGTGCTGGGAACTGTGAGTCTAGTGATTACTGTTTGGACCGGAGCCCCACACATTACCTTTCGGGGGGGGGGGAAGAAGGAGGGGAAGGGATAGCGGGAGCTAAACTGACCCTACCTAAAAAGCAGCCGGCAGACAAACTATCACTTTCGGGGTGGGGGAAAAAAGGCAGGAATAGCGGGAGCTTGACTTACCCTACCTTAACAAGTAGCCGACAATGAAACTATCACTTTCGGGGAGGGGGAAAAAAGGCGGGAATAGCGAGAGCTTGACTTACCCTACCTTAACAAGTAGCCGGCAATGAAACTGTTGTTCCTGTATACTCCCTGCTACTCCTATCTATTGAACTTTTCCCTCACACTCCCCCATACCAAGACTTATAGTCAAGGAGTATAAGAAGAATAGGCGAGGAAAAAGTTCTAACATATGGAAGTCGCATAAGGCAACAAATCTTCTACTGACTGTCATGACTTAACCAGTCAGAGAAATAATTGGATGAACCATTGATATACACAAAGTGGAACTTAAAAGCCTGGAGTGCCAATGTCCACCTCAAGAGGCGACTGTTGGTTCCCTTAAAAGTTTCTAGGTATATCAAAGGTTTGTTGTCAGTTTCTAAAATTAATTCTTTTCCCAGCAAATAAAATTTAAGTTTGGAGATTCCCCACACAAGCGCCAAACATTCCTTTTTTATGGTGGAGTATCTCGTTTCTGCGGGAAGGAGTTTCTGGCTTAGGAAGCATACAGGGAAGGGAGTACCATCATGGTATTGTAGTAACACCGCACCTAAGCCAGTATTGGAGGCATCAGTTCTTAAACAAAATGTTTTATTAATATCTGGAATCTTAAGTATAGGGTCTTTGGAAAAGATACTTTTAATCTCATTAAATTTTTCCCGAGCTACGTCGGAAAGTTCAAGAGGTTCCTTCACAGAATTTTTAAGGAAGTCGGATAAGATGCCTGTAAGATCAGTAAGTTTCGGGATAAACCGTGCATAAAAATTTACAGAACCAAGAGAGCTATGCATGAGCTTCTTGGTTTTGGGGAATTTAAATTCTAATAAAGCTTTGATCTTACTGGGGAGAGGCTGCAGAGAGTTATTAGAAAGTATCAGTCCAAGATATCTAATCTTGTTATACCCAAGGAAGCATTTCTTCGGCTTGGCAGTGAAGCCATGTGATCGTAACCTACGCAAAACTGATGTTAATGTTTGGATATGTTCGCCCCACGTGGATGTCATTACGTAAATGTTATCAAAATAAACTGAAACATTTGGCATATTACCCAAGACCTTTCTCATCAGTCTCACGTAGGTAGCACAGGCAGTTACCAAACCGAAGGGCATAGTTCTATACTGCATCAGTCCTTGGTGTGTAGGAAAAGCGGTGTACTGCTTAGAAGAAGGATCTAACATTACTTGATGATATGCCTGTGCAATATCAATCTCTGAAAAGAAGGAAGAGTCATAAAATTTGTGTAGATCGCTATCTATTAAGGGCATAGGCTCAGCATCCCACCGAGTTATAGCATTAAGGCCTCTGAAGTCAATAGCAAGTCTATATGAATTATCCTCCTTCTTAACCATGACTACTGGTGAACAATATGAAGATATTGAAGGTTCAATGATCTTTAGTTTTAATAATTTGTCTACCTCTCGGTCAAATGCATCCCTAAGGCGAACTGGAACTGGGTATAATTTTCGTTTGATAGGATTGTCCGTCACTAAGTCAATCTTATGGACTACCGTGGAGGTAACACCTGTAATATCAGTAAAGACGTCTGAAAAGTTACTCACACATTGAAGTAGTTCATGTCTCTTATGGTCATCCAAAGATTCATTAATATTAATTTTGGTTGCGCCCGAGTGGTCAAGAGTCACCAAATCATGTAGTTCTTCATCATAGTCTAAGTTAGAGGTGTCAATTACGCACACTTTACATTCTTCAGTTGTTTTATCAAGTTCGTGTGGAAAAACTAAGTCAAAGTTATTAAGGCAGTTAACCGAATTTCTTCGGTAATATTTCTTAAGGATGTTGATATGATTAAGCTTAGGTTTCCCCTTGACTTCTATGAGGTAGTCAACTTTCCCACAAATTTTTATACTTTATATGGACCTTTCCATGCTACTAATAATTTATTTGACTTGATCGGCAAAAGTTCAAGAACTTCATCCCCTACTTTAAAACTTCTCTGACTTTTGGAATCAAAATAGGTTTTGTACTGGTCCATTGACAAGTGTAAGTTTTTCGAAACTATGTCAGAGGTCTCCTCAAGTTTGGATCTAAGGTCAAGGAGAAACTGGTAAGAAGACTGAACCTCAGCCTTTACGTCCTCATTAGTCCATAAGTCATGAAGGATGGCCAGTGGACCTCTGGCCTGTCTACCATAGAGAAATTCAAAAGGTGAAAACCCCAAAGAGTCACTGGGAACTTCCCTCATGGCAAACAAAGCACAGGGTAGGTAGCGATGCCGCTCCATAGGTTTAAGGGAGCAAAGTTTCCTTAAAATTGACTTTAGAATCGAATGCTGGCGCTCAATCCTCCCATTACAGCTGGGATGATAGGGTGTGGTGAAGAGAGGTGTCACTCCCAGAAGTTGGTATAGATGTTGCATTAAGTCAGATGTGAATTGTGTCCCACGGTCAGACAAAATTTCTCTAGGGATGCCCACTCTGGAGAAGATGGACAAAAGGGCTTCAGCCACCTCTGTAGTAGTTATGTTTTTTAAGGGAACGGCTTCAGGGAAGCTCGAAGCATAATCAACTAATGTTAATATATATCTATGTCCCCCAGATGAAAGTGGAGATAAAGAACCAACGATGTCAGTAGCTGCTTTTTCAAAAGGTACAGTAAAGATTGGCATTTTGACCATAGGTACTCGCCTGGTACCTCGGGAGGATGACAGTTGGCAAACTTTACACGATCTACAATAGGTAGTGACATCTGAGGACATTTTTGGCCAAAAATAGGTTTCCCTAATTTTATTTAAGGTTTTGCGATGCGAGAAATGTCCGGCCACTGGCAGGTCATGAGCCATTTTAAGAACAGTCTCTCTGCATTGACTTGGAACAACTAAGATGGAATAGTCTGTCTCATCTGAATTTAATTTGAATACTGACTTGTACAAGATACCTTTTATATATTCAAATTTATATGAAAAGTTTTTCCTTTGGATAACTTGATTTTGTTTAGTGGCATTATGGCATTTCTGAAGAGAAGGGCAATTACGTTGTAAATTGACAAAGGAGTCCTTCGATATGTCTAAAGGCTTAAAGTCAGGGAAAATCAAAGGATGGACAGTAGGAGAAGCCTGGGCTTTGGTCTGAGCCCTAGTCAAGACATTTACAGTATCGGAGGTGATATCTTCTCTTTCATCTAATAAGTGAACCGGTGATCCTACTACCTCGCTTTCGAGAGTAGCATCACTGGTTTTTAATCCCACATGAATCTCACGAGATATTGTTTCATCTGAACTTTCGAGGGGCTTCTCTGACTCTACAGAAAGAGGATCTGAAACACCTATGTCCATCTTTGGTGATGAAAGGTCAACCTCAGAAGGAAGAATGGCACCTTTTACATTACCTATTAGTACGGAGCAAGAAGTGATGGGAGCTAGTACGGCTTCAGACCAACCTGTGAACCATTTAGACCTAATGTAACAACGGATGGTAGGAAAAGTGTCTGTACGGCCCAAGTAGTCTGAAAGTATAGCAGAGGAATTAGTTTCTTTAAGGTTAGGGAACAGCTTGTCAGAAATGACTATACATGTGCATCCAGTGTCTCGTAAAATGGTAGATACATTAAGTCCACTAACTGTTCCTGAACAGAAGGGTGCTTGGTCATTACAGTCTTTAAAACATCTTCCAACTTTTTGGACCTTCTTAGAAGGACAATCTGGACGTTTATGTCCCTTAACACCACACAAATGACAAACAGGAATAAAAGAAGTCATTTTACTTTCCACTAGAGGCTTTGATCTTAAGGTCTGATGAACCCTTGCCCTTAGGGTTCGATCCCTGTAGGTCTTTATAGGAATTGTGAGCCTCAGCATACAGGTCAGCAGCCTCAGCAACTTCCTCTGCTTTAATCAGGTTACGTTCTCTGATGAATGTTCGTATCTGATGGGGAAGAGCTGTCAGGAACTGGTCAGCAACCATGAAGTCTCTAAGAGATTCATAACTGTGATCAATTCCTGAACTCTCTATCCAAAAGTCGAACAAACGAAAGAGTGTTACCTGTAACTGCTGAAAGTTCTGGCCAGGCTGTAAGGTGGCATACCTGAAATCTTTCCTGTAAGAATTTGTGGTTTTTTTGATATGCTTTAAGGATTGCCTTCTTCAGTAGGTTATAATTACATATGATATCCTGCGACAAAGTTGCATAGATATTCAAGGCTGTACCAGAAAATAACATTCCTAACCTTGTAGCCCAGGTGTCAGCAGGCCATTCACAGAGGGTAGCGGTATTTTCAAACCTGATAATGTATGAAGTTATGTCTTCCCCCTCTGTGAAGGGAGGTAAATTAGGTGTTGGAATATGTGCACTGACTGCACGTTGTTCCATTACTCCTTCCTCTAATTGTTGCTGTGTAAAAGTTAACTTTTTATTCTCTAATTCAAGGCGAGATTTTTCGAGCTTGCGATCCTTTTCTCTCTCTATTAACTCATGTTCTCTAGCTTTTTGCTCAACTTCTCTATCCTTTGCTCTTTCCTCAAGTTCTCTTAATTTAACCTGTTCCTCACGTATCTTAGCCTGTTCCTCACGTATTTTAGCTTTTTCCTCACGTTCCCTATCCTTTCCTCTTTCCTCAAGTTCTCTTATTTAACTTGTTCTTCATGTACTTTAGCTCTGTCCTCACGATCAAGTCTATCACGCTCCTTTTTGCCTTCTCTCTCTCTTTCTAACCGTCTTTCTTGGATTTCTCTCTCAATTCTCTCTCTCTCCTTTTTCTCTTCTCTTTCTATTCTCTCTCTCTCCTTTTCTTCTTCTCTTTCCCTTTCTAACTGTCTTTCTTCTCTCTCAATTCTCTCTCTTTCAAGTCTTTCCTGGAACTTAGCACTAATGAAAGATTCTAAATTTTCCCTGTTATTCCTAACTTACTTCCAGCATTCATCCAAAACTGGTATTCCTCCATGCTTGCAAGAATAACTTAAACTATCAGGGGAAATGAAACGGGTATTAAAGAAAACGGAGGGCTCAATTCCTGCTCTGCTCAAACTGTAAATAAACCAGAGGGCTCGATCCCTGCTTCAATTAAACAATATGTATTAATTAAAACGAAGGGTTCTATGCCGGCTCCGAGCAAACAGTAAGAAGAATGGGGTCACTTGACCATCCAATCTTCTCACCAACAAATCAAGAGTGCCCTATGACAGTTCCCTTGATATAATAAAGAGCTCAATGAAACAAATTGTCACTGGAAAATCTCGGGTCCCTAGAGTCTAATCCTCCAAAGTGTTTCAAGTTCACACAAAAATAGATGGCAGAATTAACTAGTATTCCTGCCTTGACTTGACTTACAATAAATTGAGACTAACAATCTCCAAATCTTTTAAATACCTGTACTGTAGTCCTACCGTAGAGAATGATTACTCATGGCTGGTGGCAACCGTCTGTGGTATGCGGCGTTGAAGTTCCAATGTTAGATTTGAGATGGAATTGAATCTTGATTCAGTCGAGTTGATCCTGGCAAGGTCGCCACTTGTGAAGGCTTACTCAGCCCTGTAGCAACTTCAGACAGTATTACCAAGGCTGGCTCCTCCTCAGGAAAATTAGTGAATAGAAAAAGAAATAATAACAGACAAACATAAACACTTTATTATATAGAAAATATAAAACACTTAAATATGAAATATTAATCCTACATTAAAGAAAATGAAAAATTAAAAATATAAATGATAACTGAATTCAACGCTAATATATATAGGGGTGTCTGGTGTTGGTGACACTGAGTGTTGTTGAAATCGTAGCAGTTGCTGATGATGGGGGGGGGGGGATCGCAGGTGTTGGTTACAACCCACCGGTTCGTTCATCGTATAGCCTTGAGTATTCTATCCCGATGACAGGAAAGCAGGTTCTTTACTGCTGCAATGATGAGGGGTTACGTCCTGCAATTTCATACAGGTGCACAGGTAATTAAATCCAAAAAGGGGAAGTCTCAGGACGTTAGTCCATCTCCATCAGTTCTACTCGTTGATTGGCAGGTGACCCTCTCTGTCATCCAAGCTGGAAAGATAGACAGGTTATCCACTGCTTAGAAATCACTCTCCATGATAAGTACAATACCTAAAAGATGTGGTGATTATTACAACAGTCAACTTAGAGCAAGACTGAAAGGACTAAGTTTATTATTGGTCAAAAGTTAAGCTTTTAACCATTAAATCCACTAGAATACTAGGCAGGCATGTACTTACAGTAGTGCTGGGAGCTGTGGGTCTAGTGATTACTGTTTGGACCGGAACCCCACACGTCACCTTTCGGGGGGGGGGGAAGAAGGAGGGGAAGGGATAGCGGGAGCTAGACTGACCCTACCTTAAAAAGAAGCCGGCAGTCAAACTATCACTTTCAGGGTGGGGGAAAAAGGCGGGAATAGCGGGAGCTTGACTTACCCTACCTTAACAAGTAGCCAGCAATGAAACTATCACTTTTGGGGAGGGGGAAAAAAGGCGGGAATAGCGGGAGCTTGACTTACCCTACCTTAACAAGTAGCCGGCAATGCAACTTTTGTTACTATATACTCCCTTGCTACTCCTATCTATTGAACTTTTCCCTCACATGCTCCAACAAATAAGATGTTTTTGCCAAGACTCCCAGAATTATGTTTGCCGGTATTTAATCCTGGAGAAAACTGGGAGGAGTTTTGGTCAGTTTTTAAAGCAGCTGTGCATGATAGGAGTGACCTAGCCTGTGTAACTAAATTATTTTACCTCAAAGAACAGGTAAGTGGAGATGCTCACATACTCATACAAGCCTTTCCCAATGTAGATGACTCTTACAAGCAAGCAGTTGACTTGTTAAAGGTCACTTATGGTAATATAGAACAAAGTAGGTTGGATCTAGTGAATATCATTGTTAATTTAAAATCTCCAGATCACACTTACAAAAGTTTACAGCAGTTTAGAGTTAAACTGGAGAGCACTCTCAAAACTTTAAGTAATAAATATAATCTGAAGGAATCAGACTGGTTATTGAGTGCCATGTTACAGAATAAATTAAGCTGTAAAACACTTGAATGGATCTTGAACAAATATCACAAGGGTTATTTGGGTCTGGAGGAAATAAGACTAGGTCTACAAGAATTAATTGTTAAGTTGCAGACAAGCCAACCAACTCATTTTAAAGATGCAACACATAATAACTCTGAGGTATCTGTCAAGTTTCACAAAGGGAAAAATTATCCCAATGTTAATAATCAAAATTCATTTCCTAAAAAGAATTGCATAGGTGCATATCAAGTAGCAGGAATCAGAAATAATGATTCCCCACAAGGTAAGAAGAATAAGTACCCTCCTAAGAGTAGCCCAGTTAATAAGAAACCAGTCAAAGTAAAGAGAGATTGTCTTTTCTGCAAGGGTACTCATTTTTCTAAGAATTGCAATGCATACAATTCATGGAATGATAAAGTTGAAAGATTGGAGGAACTTGACAGATGTATCAGGTGTTTAGGTAATCACAAAGTAAAGGATTGTCATGCCAAATTAAACAACTGTTATCAATGTCACAAATGAAGACACCATATAGTTATGTACTCACCTAATTCACCTAATTGTAGTTGCAGGGGTCGAGACTCAGCTCCTGGCCCCGCCTCTTCACTGATTGCTACCAGGTCCTCTCTCTCTCTGCTTCCTGAGCTGTATCATACCTCTTCTTAAAACTATGTATGGTTCCTGCCTTCACTACTTCACTTGCTAGGCTATTCCACTTGCTGACAACTCTATGACTGAAGAAATACTTCCTAATGTCCCTGTGACTCGTCTGAGTCTTCAGCTTCCAGTTGTGACCCCTTATCCCTGTGTCTCCTCTCTGGAACATCCTATCTCCGTCCACCTTGTCTATTCCCCGCAGTATCTTGTATGTCGTTATTATGTCTCCCCTGGCCCTTCTGTCCTCCAGTGTCGTCAGTCCGATTTCCCTCAACCTTTCCTCGTACGACATTCCCCTGAGCTCTGGGACTAGCCTGGTTGCAAACCTTTGTACTTTCTCTAACTTCTTGACGTGCTTGACCAGGTGTGGGTTCCAGACTGGTGCTGCATACTCCAGTATGGGTTCCAGACTGGTGCTGCATACTCCAGTATGGGTCTAACATACACAGTGTACAGTGTCTTGAACGATTCCTTATTAAGGTATCGGAACGCTATTCTCAGGTTTGCCAGGCGCCCGTATGCTGCAGCAGTTATTTGGTTGATGTGTGCCTCCGGTGATGTGCTCGGTGTTATGGTCACCCCGAGGTCTTTCTCCCTGAGTGAGGTCTGTAGTCTTTGTCCACTTAGCCTATACTCTGTCTGAGGTCTTCTTTGCCCCTCCCCAATCTTCATGACTTTGCATTTGGCAGGATTGAATTCGAGAAGCCAATTACTGGACCACATGTCCAGCCTGTCCAGGTCTCTTTGCAGTCCTGCCTCATCCTCATCCGATTTAATTCTTCTCATCAACTTCACGTCATCTGCGAACAGGGACACTTCAGAGTCTATTCCTTCCATCATGTCGTTCATATATATAAAAAATAGCACTGGTCCTAGAACTGACCCCTGTGGGACCCCGCTCGTCACAGGCGCCCAATGTGTAAGGGTCTATATGATAATGTTGATAATAATGATAATGTTGACAATCCTGACACAACAGTGGCTAATGTAAAAATTGCTGCTAATGTTAATAATGATGGTTTTGCTGAAGTAGCCTTACCTGTGTTACAGGTAAAAATTGATGATAAAAGGCATAAATAAAAAAAATGTAAATGCATTATTAGACCAGGGATCCCAACGTACTTTCCTAAAACGTAAATATCTTGATGGTATGAAAGTACAGATGGGAGATCCTACAACTCTAAAATTATCTGGTTTTCACTCCTGTGAGAATTGTGTTTAATTGTAGTGCCAGGAGTAACGAAAATGTACCTAGTTTAAATGACTGTTTGATGACAGGTCCGTCGTTGACGGAAAAATTAGGAGATATCTTATTAAATTTCAGAGTGAAGCATTATGCCTTTACTGCTGACATAAGTAAAGCTTTCCTAAGAGTGGGTTTACAAGAGGCTGACCGGGATTGTACCCGCTTCTTATGGCCTGAGAATCCTAGTGACCCACTTAGCCCTCTGAAAACCTCTCGCTTTAGGAGCGTATTATTTGGTGCTACATCCAGTCCATTCCTACTTCAAGCAACGATAAATGCACACCTTAAACGTATGGGAAGTCCATTGAGTAAAGTAATGAGCAAACAATTTTATGTGGACAATTTCCTGGGTGTGACGTCAACTGACGAGGAACTGTTAATGACTTATGGAGAGGCTAATAAAATAATGCAAAGTGCAAATATGCCTCTGAGAGAATGGAATAGTAATTCATCCAAATTAAAGGACAAAATAAGTAAAGATTACCCTGGAGATGAAGTGCCAAATGTAGTAATGTATTGGGATTAACTTGGGATACTGAGAGAGATGTGTTAATGTAAAAACCTAATAATTACAGTATGCCCAATAAATTAACTAAGAGAGTTTTGCTTGCTGAAGTTTCCAAATGTTTTGATCCACTAGGTTTAGTGTCACCCCTTACTATAAGAGGGAAATTATTAATACAGGAAGCATGGAAACTTAAATGTGCTTGGGATGAAATTCTACCTGAGGAATTCATTAACAGGTGGGATGAATTAATTAGTGATTATGAGAAAATTCCAATGTTGGAGTTCCCACGCCAAGTGGCCAATCCAAATGGGAAAAAATGTACTCCACATTTTTTGTGATGCTTCAAAATTGGCATATGGAGCAGTTGCTTACCTTCAATGTAATAGTGTTATTTCTCTTATGTCTAAGGCTAAAGTGTCTCCAATTAAATCACGTGCTTTACCTCAGTTGGAATTAACAACCATTTATGTAGGTGTCAAATTAGCTAATTATATAAGAAATAAGTTGCAAGAGATAAATATTAGTGACACTGTAATTTGGTCTGATAATGAGGTATCCTTACAATGGATTCGTAATGGAAACAGTAAAATTGTGTACGTACAAAACAGAGTCGCTGAAATTAATCAGATGCAAGAGAAGTATAAAAGTTTGGGTCAGCATATGTTAACATTTAATCATATACCTGGTGAGGAGAATCCAGCTGATTTCTTGTCTCGAGGTTTACCTTATGCTAAATTTGTAAATGCTGTATCATGGTTTAAAGGACTGAGCTGGTTGGTAAATAAAGCTAATTGGCCTGTACAAAACGCGTATATTGCTCCTGTTGAAATTACTTTGACCACCGCTCCAATAGTTTGTCCTTCCTTAGCCATTGATATGAATAGGTATTCTTCTTTACCCAAACTAATCAATGTAACTAAGTTGGTGTTTAAATTTCTAAACAAGATGAATATCTCATATAAGTTTTCACATCCTCTTGAATATTGGATAAAGAGGGTACAAGAAGAAATCTATGGAAATGAGATTATATTGATGATGGAAAGAAAAATTGTGAAAGGTTCCATAATAGAGAAATTGGGGCTGTATTTAGAGAACAATGTAATTAGGTGCAGAGGTAGGTTACAAAATGCTGAATTGGGTGATTATGCTAAACACTCTATCTTACTTCCCAAAACTCATCATCTAACAAATTTGATTGTTCAAAATGCCCATAAAAAAGTAATGCATGGTGGGGTACAAGATACCTTAAATTGTATTAGGGAAACTTTCTGGATTCCACAAGGATGGCAAAGTGTAAAAAGGGTGATTAAATCTTGTGTAATATGTCGCCGTGTGGATGCCAGATCCTATATGTACCCAGGTCCTCCACTATTGCCAAAGAAGCGTGTACAATTAGTGAAACCATTTGATGTAACAGGTGTAGACTATAGTGGTCCAATAATTTTAACAGGTACATCAGATGGTGTTCCACTGAAAGTGTATGTTTGTTTGTTCACCTGTACTGCTACTAGGGCAGTTCATTTAGAAGTGGCACAGGACTTGTCTGCAGAACAGTTTATACAGCTGTTTCGAAAATTTGCAGCTAGGAGATCCTGTCCGAGGTTGATGATTTCGGATAATGCCACAAATTTTGTAGCAGGTGCTCAACACTTGATAGAGTTAAATAATAGTAATAATGTTCAATCTCTGTTAACCCAACGAGGGTGTACCTGGAAATTTATTACTCCTAGAGCCCCTTGGCAGGGGGGGCTGTATGAAAGACTGATAGGCACAGTGAAGAGGTATCTCCGTAAAGTACTACACCGGAAGAGAATTAATTTGGAAGAATTTAGTGCAGTGTTAGTGGAGGCGGAAAATCGGATAAATAATAGTCCTCTCTCGTACATGAGTGATACACCTGATGCAGATGTATTAATAACACCTTCTCACCTGAAAATAAATGGTATAAAATTCCGACACTATGGAAACATAAACACATATGCAGTTTAATGTGATCCTTTATTGACAACGTTTCGCCCACACAGTGGACTTTTTCAAGTCACAAACAGATCTACCTGGGGCGGAAGGTACGGGAGTATTTATAGTCAGAATGTTGAGGTCAGGTGGAGAATGCTGCATCTGAGGATCCACTGGGTGGGGTTATAGAGTCTTGGGTAGCTTGGCAGGGGTATTGGACAAGTTGTGAGTAGACCTTCTGCAGTGTTCTATGTTCTTATGTGGGATAGCGATGAAGAAGTTTCTTGGCAAGTGGTTCAGCTATGTTATAGAAGCCGTTGTTCTGGTTGAAATTGTTGGTTATAGAGATAAGCGATGATTCCAGGATTCTTCGGTATTGAGTGTTGTCTTCTGTGGCGATAAGTCTTGAGTTTGTATAGTTGATTAAATGGTTGTGTGAATTGCGATGTTGTACACAGGCATTCCTTGTATCGTCAGTCCTGCTTGCGTATTGGTGTTCTGAAATACGTGTTTGGAGATCTCTTGATGTTTCGCCCACGTATAATTTGTTGCAGTCATTACAAGGGATTATGTATACCCCTGCAGAGGATGGAGGCTTGTCCTGTCTACTACTGGTGATGTCCTTGATGGTCGTGGTTGTGGAGGTAGATACTTGGAATGATGTATTGGAAAAGATGTTGGAAACATGTTTGGCAATGGAGTTGGTGGGGAGGACTATGTATCTCTTCACGGCAGTGTCTTCTCTGGGTGTGTTGAAGATGTTTAATGCCCGCCGTCTGCAGTCTCTGGTGAAGTGACGAGGATAGTGGAGTTTAGAAAAGACTTGTTCAATTATAGTGCATTCTTCCTCAAGGAACTCATTGCTGCAGATTCTGAGTGCACGTAGGAAGAAGCCTATAATTACACCACGTTTAGTTTTGGTGTCGTGGTGAGAGTAGAAGTGGAGAAGATCGTTTTGGTTGGTTGGTTTTCGATAGACTTTAAAACGAAGTTCATGGTCAGTTTTTTCCTTGATGTTCTTCTCTGCAAAACTGACCATGAACTTCGTTTTAAAGTCTATCGAAAACCAACCAACCAAAACGATCTTCTCCACTTCTACTTTCACCACGACACCAAAACTAAACGTGGTGTAATTATAGTCTTCTTCCTACACGCACTCAGAATCTGCAGCAATGAGTTCCTTGAGGAAGAATGCAGTATAATTGAACAAGTATTTTCTAAACTCCACTATCCTCGTCACTTCATCAGAGACTGCAGACGGCGGGCATTAAACATCTTCAACACACCCCGAGAAGAGATACATAGTCCTCCCCACCAACTCCATAGCCGAACATGTTTCCAACATCTTTTCCAATACATCATTCCAAGTATCTACCTCCACAACCACGACCATCAAGGACATCACCAGTAGTAAACAGGACAAGCTTCCATCCTCTGCAGGGGTATACATAATCCCTTGTAATGACTGCAACAAATTATACGTGGGCGAAACATCAAGAGACCTCCAAACACGTATTTCAGAACACCAGTATGCAAGCAGGACTGACGATACAAGGAATGCCTGTGTACAACATCGCAATTCACACAACCATTTAATCAACTACAGAAACTCAAGACTTATCGCCACAGAAGACAACACTCAATACAGAAGAATCCTGGAATCATCGCTTATCTCTATAGCCAACAATTTCAACCAGAACAATGGCTTCTATAACATAGCTGAACCACTTGCCAAGAAACTTCTTCATCGCTATCCCACATAAGAACATAGAACACTGCAGAAGGTCTACTCACAACTTGTCCAATACCCCGGCCAAGCTACCCAAGACTCTATAACCCCACCCAGTGGATCCTCAGATGCAGCATTCTCCACCTGACCTCAACATTCTGAATATAAATACTCCCGTACCTTCCACCCCAGGTAGATCTGTTTGTGACTTGAAAAAGCCCACTGTGTGGGCGAAACGTTGTCAATAAAGGATCACATTAAACTGCATATGTGTTTATGTTTCCACCTTCTCACCTAATATGTTGAAGGAAATTGGAAGCTGTCCCTGTCTATAGAGATAATCCCGAAGAAAGTGATGAAGATTACAATGATGCGGCAGTGTTGTGTGATAAATTTAAAATGTTAAATAAAGTAATTGATCATTGGTCTAATGTGCGGCGTAAGGAATATCTTCTTACACTACGTGAACACTTTTATGGTGCGACAGACGCAGTTAATCGACAGAACATTCAGCCAGGTGACATTGTGTTGATTGATACTGAACAACATCGAACATTGTGGCCTCTGGGCAAAGTATTAACATTGTACCCAGATGCGCAAGGTGCTGTCCAGAATGTCAAAGTGTTGTGTCATGACCAGGAAAGTTTACGCACAATTAATAAATTGATTCCCTTGGAATTAAATGGCATTCAATCAAATGTAAATGAAAATCTAAGGGAAAGTGACACGAGTGATGCAGAAGGTAACGCTGACCGAGTGATGCCGGAAGATGAAATCGTAGTAAGACCTACTAGGAGAACAGCCACTCAAGCCAGAACCGGCTGGAATCGTCTCCTAAAGGAAGGACTAATTTGAGTCCTTTAACAACGACCTCTGCCCGGCCGCAGTGTAGAAAATACGGCATATTCTCCAAAAATACAGTGCATTTATATGTAAATTAGTGTAATATTCTGTATTTAATAAAAATTATGTTATCGAAAATGGGAAGTCCTGCGCCTGCGCAGAGGAGACTAGCCATGTTTTGAATTGTGTCAATACAAACGTTAGTGAGTAATCAGAAGATTTTTTCATGCTTTAGAGATTATATTGGGCTTAAAACCTCTCAAATAGGAGCCAAAATTGTTGGATGTGCATTCCTGCATAATTTGAGTATCAGGCGACAGGACAGGACAACTCCAGGAACCTCAGATAAGCTGTCTAATTTATGTTTAAATTCTGGCCAGTAAATTTTTCATAAATGTAGGCAAAAGGGGGGGGGGTCCTGTACATGACACATTAATCGCCAGTCAAATTGGTGAGTGTTATGATTAAGATATATTCTTATATAATCATTTGTTAATTTTAATATACAGTCCACCAATCTTTATATTTATCAGAATTCCTGGTGTGTTTGTACATTTCATTTGTAATTATAGGTCTAGAGCAACTTGTGGACATGACAGTTGTAGGTATCGAAGGCGGACATTTTTGTGACCTAGGTGTCCCAAATTCCTACTTGTCTAAGTAACGTTGATAAATAATAATTATCTGTGTTACCATTTACTGGTATGTACCTTATGAATTACATCCAGATAAATGCAATTTTCCACACCCTGTTCTCTGCTCAGTGTTATGTATAGTTGTTCTTTGCTAAGTGTTACAAATTGCTGTTCTCGTCTCAGTGCTATGTATTGGTGTTCTTTGTTCAGTGTTATATATGGCTGTTCTCCGTTAAGTGTTATGTATTGTCGTTCTTTGCACAGTGTTATGTATGGTTGTTCTCTAATTAGTGTCATGTATCGCTGTTCTCTGCACAGTGTTTTGTATGGCAGTTCTCTGTTCAATGTTATGCTTGGCTGCTATCTGCTCAGTGTTATATATAACTGTTCTATGCTCAGTATTATGTATGGCTGTTCTCAGCTCAATGTTAAATATAGCTGCACTCTGCTCAGTTTCATGTATATCTGTTCTCTACTCAGTATTATGTATTGCTGTTCTCATCTAAGTTTTATGTACGGCTGTTCTCTGCACAGTGTTATGTATTGCAGTTCTCTACTCAGTGTTATATATGACTGTTCTCTGCTCCGTGTTATGTATAGCTGTTCTCTGCTCAATGTTATGTATGGCTGTTCTTTACTCAGTGTTATGTATGACTGTTCTCTACTCAGTGTTAAGTATGGCTGTTCTCTGCTAAATTTTATGTATAGCTGTTCTCTGCTCAGTGTTATGCATATGTGATCTCTGCTCAGTGTTATATATGGCTGTTTTCTACTCAGAGTAATGTATTGCTGTTCTATGCTCAGAGTTATGTAAGACTGTTCTCTGCTTTGCGTTATATAAGGCTGCTCGGTGTTATGAATAGTTGTTCTCTGCTCAGTGTTATATACGGGTGTTTCTTACTCATGATTATGCATAACTGTTCTCTGTCCAGTGTTAATTATGGCTCATCTCTGCTCAGTGTTATGTATGGCTGCTCTTTGCTCATTGTTACGTACAGCTGTCCTCTGCTCAGTGTCACGTATATTTGTCTGTGCTCAGTGTTATGTATGGCTGTTCTCAGCACAGTGTTATGTATAGCTGTTCTTTGCCCAGTGTTATGTATAGCTGTTCTAAGCTCAATGTTATGTATGGCTTCTGTCTGTTCAGTGTTATACATTGCTGTTCTTTGCTCAATGTTATGTACGGCTGTTCTCTGTTGAGTGTCATGTATGGCTGTTCTCTGATCAGTGTAATGTATTGCTATTTTCTGCCCGGTGTTATATTTGGCTGTTCTCTGTTCAGTGTTATGTATAGCTGTTCTTTCCTCTCAGTCTTAACTTTGGCTGTTCTCTGGTCAATGTGTGTGTGCGGCTGTTCTCTCCTCAGTGTTGCGTATATCTGTTCTCTGCTCAGTATTATGTATGGCTGTTCTCTGATCAGTGTTACGTATTGCTGTTGTATGCTCAGTGTTATTTATATCTGTTCTCTGTTCAGTGTTATGTATGGCTGATCTCTGCTCAGAGTTATGTATGGCTGTTCTCTGCTCAGTGTTACGTATGGCTGTTCTCTACTCAGAGTTACGTATGGCTGTTCTCCTCTCAGTATTATGTATGGCTGCTCTCTGCTTAGTGTTACGTATGGCTGTTGTCTGCTCAGTGTTATGTATGGCTGTTCTCTGCTCATTGTTATGAATGGCTGTTCTCTGCTCAGTGTTTTTTATGGCTGTTCTCTACTCAGTGCAGTGTATGCCTATTTTCTGCTCAGTGTTATATATGGCTGTTCTCCTCTCAGTATTATGTATGGCTGCTCTCTGCTTAGTGTTACGTATGGCTGTTGTCTGCTCAGTGTTATGTATGGCTGTTCTCTGCTCATTGTTATGAATGGCTGTTCTCTGCTCAGTGTTTTTTATGGCTGTTCTCTACTCAGTGCAGTGTATGCCTATTTTCTGCTCAGTGTTATATATGGCTGTTCTCCACTCAGTGTTATGTATGGCTCTTTTCTCCTCAGTGTTTTGTATGGCTGCTCTCTGCTTAGTTCTCTGTATAGCTGTTCTCTTGTCATTGTTATGTATGGCTGTCTTCTTCTCAGTGCTATTTATGGCTGTTCTCTTCTCTTTGTTATGTATGGCAATTCTCTGCTCAGTGCTCTGTATGGCTTTCCTTTGCTCAGTGTTTTGTATGGCTGTTCTCTGCTCTGTGTTATATATGACTGCTCTCTGCTCAGTGTTATGTACGGTTGTTCTCTGCTCATTGCTATGTATGGCTGTTCTCTGCTCAGTGCTATTTATGGCTGTTCTCTGAACAGTGTTATGTATATCTGTTCTAGGGTGAGTGTTATGTACGGTTGTTCTCTGTTTTCTGTTATGTATGGCTATTTTCTGCTCAGTGTTGTGTATGGCTGTTTACTTATCAGTGTTATGCGAGGCTGTTCTCTGCACAGAGTTATGTATGGTTGCTTTCAGCTCAGTCTTCTGAACGGCTCTTCTCTGCTCAGTGTTATGTATGGCTGTTTGTTCTTAGTGTTATGTATGGCGCCTCTCCGCTCAGTGTTATGTGTGGCTGTTCTTTGCACAGTGTTATATATTGCGGCTCTCTGTTCAGTGTTATCAATGGCTGTTTTCTGCTCAGTGTTATGCATGGCTCTTCTATGCTTAGTGTTAAATATGGCTGTTTTGTGCTCAGTGCTAAGAATTGTTTTTTCTGCTACGTGTTATGTATAGCTGTTCTCTGCTAAGTGTTATGCATAACTGCTCTCTCCTCAGTGTTTTGTATGGATGTTCTCAGCTCACTGTTATGAATGAGTGCTCTCTGCTAACTGTTATGTATCGCTGTTCTCTCCTCAGTATCATGTATGGCAGTTCTCTGCTTGGTGTTATGCATAGTTGTTCTCTGCTCAGTGGAATGCATGGCTGTTTTCTACTCAGTGTCATGTTTGATGTTCTCTGTCCAGTGTTTTGTATCACTATTCTCTGTTCAGTCTTATGTATGGCTGCTCTCTGCTCATTGGAAAGTATTGCTGTTCTCTGCTCAGTGTAATGTATGCCTGATCTCTGATCAGTGTTATGAATGGCTGTTTTCTGTTCAGTTTTATGACTATTCTCTGCTCAGTGATACATATGCCTGTTCTGTGCCCAGAGTTAGTTATGATTGTTCTCTGCTCAGTTTTATGTATGGTTGTACTATGTTCAATGTTATGTATGGTTGTTCTCTGCTTAGTGTTATATTTGGCTGTTCTCTGCTCAGTGTTAGGCATTGTTGTTTTTGGCACATTGTTATGTATGGGTGTTCTCTACTCAGTGTTATGTATGGCTGTTCTCTGCTCAGTGTTATGCATGGTTGCTCTCTGCTCAGTGTTATATATATAACTGTTCTCTGTTCAGTGTTATGTGTTGCTGTTTTCTGCTCACTTTCAATGATGGCTGCTCTCTGCTCAGTGATATGTATGGCTGCTGTCTGCTCAATTTTTTGTATAGCTGTTTTCTGCTCAGTATTATATTTGGCTGTTCTCATCTCGGTGTTATGTACGGCGTTCTCTGCTCAGTGTTATGTATGGCTGTTCTCTGTTCAGTGTTATGTATGGCTTCTCTCTGCTCTGTGTTATGTATGGCTTTTCTCTGCACAGTGTTATGTATGGCTGTTCTATGCTCAGTGTTATGCATGGCTCTTCTCTGTCAGTGTTATATATGGCTCTTCTCTGCACAGTGTTATGTATGGCTCTTCTCTGCTCAGTGTTATGCATGGCTGCTCTTTGCTAAGTGTTAAGTATGGCTGTTCTCTGCTCACTGTTATGCATATCTGATCTCTGCTCAGTGTTATATATGGCTGTTCTATGCTCACTGTTTCGTATTGCTGTTCTCTGCTCAGTGTTATGTAAGGCTGCTCTCTGCTTAGTTTTACCTATGGCTGTTCTCTGCTTAGCGTTATATAAGGTTGCTCTCTGATCAGTGTTACGTATAGCTGTCCTCTTCTCAGTGTCATATATATTTCTCTCTGCTCAGTGTTATGAACGGCTCTTCTCTGAACAGTGTTATGCACGTTTGTTCTCTGCTTAGTGTTACGTATGGCTGTCTCATCCCAGTGTTATGTTTGACTGCTCTCTGCTCAGTGTTACCTATGGCTGTTCTCTGCTAAATGTTATGTGTGGCTGTTCGATGTACTGTGTTATGTGTGGCTGTCTCTGCTCAGTGTTACGTATTTCTGTTCTCTGCTCAGTATTATGTATGGTTGTTCTCTGATCAGTGTTAGGTACTGATGTTGTCTGCTCAGTGTTATGTATGGCTGTTCTCTGCTCTCTCTTATGTATGACTTTTCTCTGAAAATTTTTACCTATGGCTGTTCTGTGCTGAGTATTAATTAAGTATGACTGTTCTCTGCACAGTGTTATGTGTGGCTGTTCTTTTCTCATTGTTTTGTATCTCTGTTCTCTGCTCAGTCTTGTGTATGGCTGTTCTCTGGTCAGTGTTGCCTATGGCTGTTCTCTGCTCACTGTTGTGTAAGGCTCTTCACTGTTCAGTGTTATGTATGGCTGTTCTCTGCTATGTGTTACGTATGGCAGCTCTTTGCTCAGTGTTATGTATGGCTGTTCTCTGTTCACTGTTATGTGTGGCTATTCTTTGCTCAGTGTTACATATGGTTGTTGTCTTCTTAGTTTTATGTATGGCTGTTCTCTGCTGAGTGTTATGTATGGCTGTTCTCTGCTGAGTGTTATGTATGGCTGTTCTCTGCTGAGTGTTATGTATGGCTGTTCTCTGCTGAGTGTTATGTATGGCTGTTCTCTGCTGAGTGTTATGTATGGCTGTTCTCTGCTGAGTGTTATGTATGGCTGTTCTCTGCTGAGTGTTATGTATGGCTGTTCTCTGCTGAGTGTTATGTATGGCTGTTCTCTGCTGAGTGTTATGTATGGCTGTTCTCTGCTCAGTGCTATTTATGGCTATTCTCTGCTCAGTGTTATGTATGGCTGTTTTCTCCTCAGTGTTTTGTATAGCTGTTCTTTGCTCAGTGCTATTTATGGCTGTTCTCTTTTCATTGTTATATATGGCTGTTCTCTGGTCAGTGCTATGTATGGCTGTTGCCTGCTCAGTGTTATGCATTGCTGTTCTCTGGTCAGTGCTATTAATGGCTGTTCTCTGCTCAGTGCTCTGTATGGCTGTTCTCTGCTCAGTGTTATATATGGCTGTTCTCTGCTCATTGTTACGTATGACTATTCTCTTCTCCGTGCTATGTATGGCTGTTCTCTGCTAAGTTCTTTCTATGGCTGTTCTCTGCTCTGTGTTATATATGACCGTTCTCTGTTCAATGTTATGTACGGCTGTTCTCTGCTCTTTGTTATGTATGGCTGTTCTCTTCTCAATGCTATTTATGGCTGTTCTCTGCTCAGTGTTACGTATATCTGTTCTAGGCTCAGTGTTTTGTACTGTTGTTCTCTGCTCAGTGTTATATATGGCTCTTCTCTGCTCAGTGTTATGTATATCTGTTCTCCGCTCAATGTTATGTACGGCTATTCTCTGCTCAGTGTTATGTATCACTGTTTTCTGCTCAGTGTTATGTATGGCTGTTCTCTGCTCAGTGTTATGTATATCTGTTCTCCGCTCAATGTTATGTACGGCTATTCTCTGCTCAGTGTTATGTATCACTGTTTTCTGCTCAGTGTTATGTATGGCTGTTCTCTGCTCAGTGTTATGTATGGCTGTTCTCTGCTCAGTGTTATGTATGGCTGTTCTCTGCTCAGTGTTATGTATGGCTGTTCTCTGCTCAGTGTTATGTATGGCTGTTCTCTGCTCAGTGTTATGTATGGCTGTTCTCTGCTCAGTGTTATGTATGGCTGTTCTCTGCTCAGTGTTATGTATGGCTGTTCTCTGCTCAGTGTTATGTATGGCTGTTCTCTGCTCAGTGTTATGTATGGCTGTTCTCTGCTCAGTGTTATGTATGGCTGTTCTCTGCTCAGTGTTATACATGGCTATTCTCTTCTCAGTTTTATGTATTGCTATTATCCACCCAGTGTTATGTATGGCTGTTCTCTGTAGATGAATGGTTCAGAGAACTGGCTGTTCTCTCCTCAGTGTTATGTATGACTGTTCTCTATTCAGTGTTATGTATGTTTTTTCTGTTCACTGTTATGTATAGCTGTTCTCTGCTCAGTGTCATATATGGATGTTCTCTGTTCAGTTTTATGTATGACTGTTGCTTGTCCAGTTTTTTCTTGGCTGTTTTCTGCTCTGTGTTACGTATGGCTGTTCTCTGATCAGTATTATGTATTGCTGTTCTCTGCTCAGTGTTAAATATTGCTGTTGTCTGCTCAGTGTTGTGTATGGCTGTTCTCTGCTCTGCGTTATGTATGGCTGTTCTCTGTTCAGCGTTATATTTGGCTGTTATCTGCTCAGTGTTACATATGGCTGTTCTCTTTTCAGTGCTATGTATGACTGTTCTCTGCTCAGTGCTGTCTATGGCTGTTCTCTGCTTAGTGTTGTATATGGCTGTTCTCTGCTCTGTTTTATATATGGTTGTTCTCTGGTCAATGCTATTTATGGATGTTCTCTGCTCCGTGTAATATGGCTATTCTCTGCTCCGTGTTATATGGCTATTCTCTGCTCCGTGTTATATGGCTGTTCTCTGCTGCGTGTTATATGGCTGTTCTCTGCTGCGAGTTATATGGTTGTTCTCTGCTCAGTGTTATGTATATCTGTTCTCCACTCAGTGTTATTTATGGCTGTTCTCTGCTCAGTGCTATGTATGGCTATTCTCTGCTCCGTGTTATATGGCTATTCTCTGCTCCGTGTTATATGGCTATTCTCTGCTCCGTGTTATATGGCTATTCTCTGCTCCGTGTTATATGGCTGTTCTCTGCTGCGTGTTATATGGCTGTTCTCTGCTGCGTGTTATATGGCTGTTCTCTGCAGCGAGTTATATGGCTGTTCTCTGCTGCGTGTTATATGGCTGTTCTCTGCTGCGAGTTATATGGCTGTTCTCTGCTGCGTGTTATATGGCTGTTCTCTGCTGCGTGTTATATGGCTATTCTCTGCTCCGTGTTATATGGCTATTCTCTGCTCCGTGTTATATAGCTATTCTCTGCTGCGTGTTATATGGCTGTTCTCTGCTGCGTGTTATATGGCTGTTCTCTGCTGCGAGTTGTATGGCTGTTCTCTGCTGCGTGTTATATGGTTGTTCTCTGCTGCGTGTTATATGGCTGTTCTCTGCTGCGTGTTATATGGTTGTTCTCTGCTGCGTGATATATGGCTGTTCTCTGCTGCGTGTTATATGGCTGTTCTCTGCTGCGTGTTATATGGCTGTTCTCTGCTGCGTGTTATATGGCTGTTCTCTGCTGCGTGTTATATGGCTGTTCTCTGCTGCGTGTTATATGGCTGTTCTCTGCTGCGTGTTATATGGTTGTTCTCTGCTGCGTGTTATATGGCTGTTCTCTGCTGCGTGTTATATGGCTGTTCTCTGCTGCGTGTTATATGGTTCTTCTCTGCTGCGTGTTATATGGCTGTTCTCTGCTGCGTGTTATATGGCTGTTCTCCGCTGCGTGTTATATGGTTGTTCTCTGCTGCGTGTTATATGGCTGTTCTCTGCTGCGTGTTATATGGCTGTTCTCTGCTGCGTGTTATATGGCTGTTCTCTGCTGCGTGTTATATGGGTGTTCTCTGCTGCGTGTTATATGGCTGTTCTCTGCTGCGTGTTATATGGCTGTTCTCTGCTGCGTGTTATATGGTTCTTCTCTGCTGCGTGTTATATGGCTGTTCTCTGCTGCGTGTTATATGGTTGTTCTCTGCTGCGTGTTATATGGCTGTTCTCTGCTGCGTGTTATATGGCTGTTCTCTGCTGCGTGTTATATGGCTGTTCTCTGCTGCGTGTTATATGGCTGTTCTCTGCTGCGTGTTATATGGTTCTTCTCTGCTGCGTGTTATATGGCTGTTCTCTGCTGCGTGTTATATGGCTGTTCTCTGCTGCGTGTTATATGGCTGTTCTCTGCTGCGTGTTATATGGCTGTTCTCTGCTGCGTGTTATATGGTTCTTCTCTGCTGCGTGTTATATGGCTGTTCTCTGCTGCGTGTTATATGGCTGTTCTCTGCTGCGTGTTATATGGCTGTTCTCTGCTGCGTGTTATATGGCTGTTCTCTGCTGCGTGTTATATGGCTGTTCTCTGCTGCGTGTTATATGGCTGTTCTCTGCTGCGTGTTATATGGCTGTTCTCTGCTGCGTGTTATATGGTTCTTCTCTGCTGCGTGTTATATGGCTGTTCTCTGCTGCGTGTTATATGGCTGTTCTCTGCTGCGTGTTATATGGCTGTTCTCTGCTGCGTGTTATATGGCTGTTCTCTGCTGCGTGTTATATGGCTGTTCTCTGCTGCGTGTTATATGGCTGTTCTCTGCTGCGTGTTATATGGCTGTTCTCTGCTGCGTGTTATATGGTTCTTCTCTGCTGCGTGTTATATGGCTGTTCTCTGCTGCGTGTTATATGGCTGTTCTCTGCTGCGTGTTATATGGCTGTTCTCTGCTGCGTGTTATATGGCTGTTCTCTGCTGCGTGTTATATGGCTGTTCTCTGCTGCGTGTTATATGGCTGTTCTCTGCTGCGTGTTATATGGCTGTTCTCTGCTGCGTGTTATATGGCTGTTCTCTGCTGCGTGTTATATGGTTGTTCTCTGCTGCGTGTTATATGGCTGTTCTCTGCTGCGTGTTATATGGTTGTTCTCTGCGGCGTGTTATATGGTTGTTCTCTGCTGCGTGTTATATGGCTGTTCTCTGCTGCGTGTTATATGGCTGTTCTCTGCTGCGTGTTATATGGCTGTTCTCTGCTGCGTGTTATATGGCTGTTCTCTGCTGCGTGTTATATGGTTGTTCTCTGCTGCGTGTTATATGGCTGTTCTCTGCTGCGTGTTATATGGCTGTTCTCTGCTGCGTGTTATATGGCTGTTCTCTGCTGCGTGTTATATGGCTGTTCTCTGCTGCGTGTTATATGGCTGTTCTCTGCTGCGTGTTATATGGCTGTTCTCTGCTGCGTGTTATATGGCTGTTCTCTGCTGCGTGTTATATGGCTGTTCTCTGCTGCGTGTTATATGGCTGTTCTCTGCTGCGTGTTATATGGCTGTTCTCTGCTGCGTGTTATATGGCTGTTCTCTGCTGCGTGTTATATGGCTGTTCTCTGCTGCGAGTTATATGGCTGTTCTCTGCTGCGTGTTATATGGTTGTTCTCTGCTGCGTGTTATATGGCTGTTCTCTGCTGCGAGTTATATGGCTGTTCTCTGCTGCGTGTTATATGGTTGTTCTCTGCTGCGTGTTATATGGCTGTTCTCTGCTGCGAGTTATATGGCTGTTCTCTGCTGCGAGTTATATGGCTGTTCTCTGCTGCGTGTTATATGGCTGTTCTCTGCTGCGTGTTATATGGCTGTTCTCTGCTGCGTGTTATATGGTTGTTCTCTGCTGCGTGTTATATGGTTGTTCTCTGCTGCGTGTTATATGGTTGTTCTCTGCTGCGTGTTATATGGTTGTTCTCTGCTGCGTGTTATATGGTTGTTCTCTGCTGCGTGTTATATGGCTGTTCTCTGCTGCGTGTTATATGGTTGTTCTCTGCTGCGTGTTATATGGCTGTTCTCTGCTGCGTGTTATATGGCTGTTCTCTGCTGCGTGTTATATGGCTGTTCTCTGCTGCGTGTTATATGGTTGTTCTCTGCTGCGTGTTATATGGCTGTTCTCTGCTGCGTGTTATATGGTTGTTCTCTGCTGCGTGTTATATGGCTGTTCTCTGCTGCGAGTTATATGGCTGTTCTCTGCTGCGAGTTATATGGCTGTTCTCTGCTGCGTGTTATATGGCTGTTCTCTGCTGCGTGTTATATGGTTGTTCTCTGCTGCGTGTTATATGGTTGTTCTCTGCTGCGTGTTATATGGCTGTTCTCTGCTGCGTGTTATATGGCTGTTCTCTGCTGCGTGTTATATGGTTGTTCTCTGCTGCGTGTTATATGGTTGTTCTCTGCTGCGTGTTATATGGTTGTTCTCTGCTGCGTGTTATATGGCTGTTCTCTGTGCGTCTCTGCTGCGTGTTATATGGTTGTTCTCTGCTGCGTGTTATATGGCTGTTCTCTGCTGCGTGTTATATGGCTGTTCTCTGCTGCGTGTTATATGGTTGTTCTCTGCTGCGTGTTATATGGCTGTTCTCTGCTGCGTGTTATATGGTTGTTCTCTGCTGCGTGTTATATGGCTGTTCTCTGCTGCGTGTTATATGGCTGTTCTCTGCTGCGTGTTATATGGCTGTTCTCTGCTGCGTGTTATATGGTTGTTCTCTGCTGCGTGTTATATGGCTGTTCTCTGCTGCGTGTTATATGGTTGTTCTCTGCTGCGTGTTATATGGTTGTTATGTGCTGCGTGTTATATGGCTGTTCTCTGCTGCGTGTTATATGGCTGTTCTCTGCTGCGTGTTATATGGCTGTTCTCTGCTGCGTGTTATATGGCTGTTCTCTGCTGCGTGTTATATGGCTGTTCTCTGCTGCGTGTTATATGGCTGTTCTCTGCTGCGTGTTATATGGCTGTTCTCTGCTGCGTGTTATATGGCTGTTCTCTGCTGCGTGTTATATGGCTGTTCTCTGCTGCGTGTTATATGGTTGTTCTCTGCTGCGTGTTATATGGTTGTTCTCTGCTGCGTGTTATATGGTTGTTCTCTGCTGCGTGTTATATGGTTGTTCTCTGCTGCGTGTTATATGGTTGTTCTCTGCTGCGTGTTATATGGCTGTTCTCTGCTGCGTGTTATATGGCTGTTCTCTGCTGCGTGTTATATGGTTGTTCTCTGCTGCGTGTTATATGGCTGTTCTCTGCTGCGTGTTATATGGCTGTTCTCTGCTGCGTGTTATATGGTTGTTCTCTGCTGCGTGTTATATGGCTGTTCTCTGCTGCGTGTTATATGGCTGTTCTCTGCTGCGTGTTATATGGTTGTTCTCTGCTGCGTGTTATATGGTTGTTATGTGCTCTGCTGCGTGTTATATGGTTGTTCTCTGCTGCGTGTTATATGGTTGTTCTCTGCTGCGTGTTATATGGTTGTTCTCTGCTGCGTGTTATATGGTTGTTATGTGCTGCGTGTTATATGGCTGTTCTCTGCTGCGTGTTATATGGCTGTTCTCTGCTGCGTGTTATATGGCTGTTCTCTGCTGCGTGTTATATGGTTGTTCTCTGCTGCGTGTTATATGGTTGTTCTCTGCTGCGTGTTATATGGTTGTTCTCTGCTGCGTGTTATATGGTTGTTCTCTGCTGCGTGTTATATGGTTGTTCTCTGCTGCGTGTTATATGGCTGTTCTCTGCTGCGTGTTATATGGTTGTTCTCTGCTGCGTGTTATATGGCTCTGCTGCGTGTTATATGGCTGTTCTCTGCTGCGTGTTATATGGCTGTTCTCTGCTGTGTGTTATATGGTTGTTCTCTGCTGCGTGTTATATGGCTGTTCTCTGCTGCGTGTTATATGGTTGTTCTCTGCTACGTGTTATATGGCTGTTCTCTGCTGCGAGTTATATGGCTGTTCTCTGCTGCGAGTTATATGGCTGTTCTCTGCTGCGTGTTATATGGCTGTTCTCTGCTGCGTGTTATATGGTTGTTCTCTGCTGCGTGTTATATGGTTGTTCTCTGCTGCGTGTTATATGGCTGTTCTCTGCTGCGTGTTATATGGCTGTTCTCTGCTGCGTGTTATATGGTTGTTCTCTGCTGCGTGTTATATGGTTGTTCTCTGCTGCGTGTTATATGGTTGTTCTCTGCTGCGTGTTATATGGTTGTTCTCTGCTGCGTGTTATATGGTTGTTCTCTGCTGCGTGTTATATGGCTGTTCTCTGCTGCGTGTTATATGGCTGTTCTCTGCTGCGTGTTATATGGTTGTTCTCTGCTGCGTGTTATATGGCTGTTCTCTGCTGCGTGTTATATGGTTGTTCTCTGCTGCGTGTTATATGGTTGTTATGTGCTGCGTGTTATATGGCTGTTCTCTGCTGCGTGTTATATGGCTGTTCTCTGCTGCGTGTTATATGGTTGTTCTCTGCTGCGTGTTATATGGTTGTTCTCTGCTGCGTGTTATATGGCTGTTCTCTGCTGCGTGTTATATGGTTGTTCTCTGCTGCGTGTTATATGGCTGTTCTCTGCTGCGTGTTATATGGTTGTTCTCTGCTGCGTGTTATATGGTTGTTATGTGCTGCGTGTTATATGGCTGTTCTCTGCTGCGTGTTATATGGCTGTTCTCTGCTGCGTGTTATATGGCTGTTCTCTGCTGCGTGTTATATGGCTGTTCTCTGCTGCGTGTTATATGGCTGTTCTCTGCTGCGTGTTATATGGCTGTTCTCTGCTGCGTGTTATATGGTTGTTCTCTGCTGCGTGTTATATGGTTGTTCTCTGCTGCGTGTTATATGGCTGTTCTCTGCTGCGTGTTATATGGCTGTTCTCTGCTGCGTGTTATATGGCTGTTCTCTGCTGCGTGTTATATGGCTGTTCTCTGCTGCGTGTTATATGGCTGTTCTCTGCTGCGTGTTATATGGCTGTTCTCTGCTGCGTGTTATATGGTTGTTCTCTGCTGCGTGTTATATGGCTGTTATGTGCTGCTCCTCTTGTATAAAATCTTCGTGTGGATTACAAAGAGCTTCAAGCGCTGCTACAAATTACTCAGCGATACCGCTACTGGTTTCAGTACACTGTGATGAGAACTTCATCTTGTTGTTAATAATCATTTCAAATGAGACTGCAATATAGTTCATTAATACATGCCATCGGTGGCTGGAGGAAGCAAACAATGTGTACCCTGACTCGAGACTGCCGAAAAATGTCACACATGATGAATTCTCAGCAAAAAGACTGCTGACCACACAAGTTCAATTAATGGTCCACACAACCACTGAAAGTTGCCTTCCTGTTCTTTTCCTTGAGAATGGCCTGTACACCTCCATGGACCCCGGCCATGGTGGCAGCATTGTCGTATCCCTGAGCACGACACAGCATTAAGTCCAGTCCATCACTTTGCAGCTTTTTCAGGATATCAGAACTGATATCAGCTCTTTTTTTTACAAAAAGGGAAAAAAAAACAAGAAAAAATTCTTTCACTTGAACTCTTCCATTCTCCATTTGCACGTACCTGATAACTTCTGATATGTGGTCAGTGTGTGTCACATCTGGTGAACTGTCAAACATAACGCTGTAGTATATAATTGTCTTGATATCAGTAACAAGCTTCTCTTTGACTCCATTTGCCAGAAAACTTACAAACTCCTTTTGAGTTGATGGTGGGAGGTACGAGACTGATGACCTGTGTTCACCTGAGCTGCGTTTCAGTCTCATTAGGTGCTGTTTTAACACATGATCATATTTAGTCATTAATTCAACCATTTCGAGATAGTTTCCTCTATCTGATGAGAATTCGTTCTCCCTGTGAGCACGAAATGCTAGGTTGTGTTTAGCCAGAAACAGTGTAATGTCCAGTAACCTCTGCAATATTTCCTACCACCTTTACTTCTGGAATTCCATTGAAACAATTATTTCTGCATCAATGGTTTTGTTCACCCTTAAACCGGTTGCCATAGTTTTCCAATTCTCGAGGCAACGTAGGTGTTCATCAGAAGTTTCATGATTGTGTACTTTTGGGTTCAGCTTCCACCATATTTGATACCCAGTCACAAACTTTGATGTTATACTTGTAACACTAGAGGTAAACAATCTACAGCAGTAACAGTATAATTTCCCACTGACTGGGGAGTACACCATCCATGATCGCAAAACTTGCTCACAATTCTGCATCTGTTTGTAGAACCATTCTTTAGAAAGCTGACGCTCATCGCCTTTTGCATTTTTCCTCTTTGTAAGACGATAAGTGCCATCCTTGTTCTGATAAACATAACCACCTCTTTTGATGATTTCTATCCCGTAATGGTCTGGAACTGGAATTTTCCAAGTAGAAACATTATACATCGATGCTAACTCTCTCAGACTCTCATTCCTTTCATTCCTCTCGATTATACTACCATTGTCGGAGTTAGAATCGACATCAGTTTTATCAGTAGGATCATGACTAAAATCATTTGATGAACTCTGGCCATTATCGGGTTTCTTGAGAT
>NC_091351.1:26762028-26789528 GCF_038502225.1 Cherax quadricarinatus | reverse complement strand
GACCCAGGTGACAAATTTTCAGAGAATTGGGTGGTTTGCGAGTGGAAGGATACGGCCTGTCAGAGTAACTTTCAAGGAAAAATCAGTTCGAACCAGGATTCTGCAAGAGAAAGCAAGACTGAGGGACAAAGAGGGGTACCAGAGAGTATACCTCGACCGCGACAGAACACAAGAAGAAAGGACTACACTGAAAGAGAGGGTACAGAGACGCAAGGAGGAACGAGAAGCAATGAAAATGAGCAGGACCCAGACACAGGAGGAAGGGCAAACACCCCACAGAATCTCCCACCAAAAGACTCCACCCGCGACATTCCCAACGCAACTGAGCAACCTATACTACAACCCACTCACTGTTCCCTCTGCCACCAACCCCCATATCACAAACCTCACCCCAACAGCTGTCCCTTATGGGCATTCTGACCCCACCCCCATCAACACAAACCCCACCTACACCACAGCCCCATATAGGCCCCCACAGAGGCTCTCGCTCCCCCAACCCCAATATACTTGCATGACCACAATGATAGAAAAGAAACTAAAGGTTTGGTACACAAACGCAGATGGAATAACGAATAAACATGAGGAGTGGAATGAAAGAATCAGTGAAAAATCCCCAGACATCATAGCAGTCAAAGAAACAAAACTCGCTGAGACAATAACAGACACAATCTTCCCAACAGGATATCAGATCCTGAGGAAAGATAGAAGGAGTAGAGGGGGAGGAGGGGTTGCACTGCTCATAAAACACCAATGGGGATTTGAGGAAATGGAAGGCATGGACATGATTGGAGAAAGAGACTACATTGTAGGTACAATTCAGTCCGGAGAACATAAAGTAGTCATTGGAGTGATGTATAACCCACCACAGAACTGCAGGAGGCCAAGAGAGGAGTACGAAGAAAACAACAGGGTGATGGTGGACACACTGGCTGAGGTGGCAAGAAGAGCTCACTCGAGCAGAGCAAAGTTACTGGTAATGGGCGATTTCAACCACAGGGAGATCGACTGGGAAAACCTGGAGCCACATGGGGGTCCCGAAACATGGAGAGCCAAGATGATGGATGTGGTACTTGAAAACCTCATGCATCAACATGTCAGGGACACAACCAGAGAGAGAGGGGAGGATGAGCCAGCAAGACTGGATCTTGTGTTCACCCTGAGCAGTTCAGACATTGAGGACATCACTTACGAGAGGCCCCTTGGAGCTAGCGATCATGTGGTTCTGAGTTTTGACTATATAGTAGAGTTACAAGTGGAGAAGGTAACAGGAACTGAAGGGGACAGGCCAAACTATAAATGGGGGGACTACACAGGTATGAGAAACTTCCTGCAGGAGGTTCAGTGGGACAGAGAAATGGTAGGAAAATCAGTAAACGAGATGATGGAATATGTGGCAACAAAGTGCAAGGAGGCAGAGGAAAGTTTTGTTCCCAAGGGAAACAGAAATAATAGGAAGACCAAAACGAGTCCTTGGTTTACCCGAAGGTGTAGGGAGGCAAAAACTAAGTGCAACAGAGAATGGAAAAGGTACAGGAGGCATAGGACCCAGGAAAACAAGGAGATTAGTAGAAGAGCCAGAAACGAGTATGCGCAGATAATGAGGGAGGCCCAGCGACAGTATGAAAACGACATAGCATCGAAAGTCAAATCTGACCCGAAACTGCTGTATAGCCACATTAGGAGGAAGACAACAGTCAAGGACCAGGTGATAAGGCTGAGGAAAGAAGGTGGAGAACTCACAAGAAACGATCAAGAGGTATGTGAGGAGCTCAACACGAGATTTAAGGAAGTATTTACAGTAGAGACAGGAAGGACTCTGGGGGGACAGACCAGATGGGGACACCAACAAGGAATACACCAACAAGTGTTGGACGACATACATACAGATGAGGAGGAGGTGAAGAAACTGCTAAGGGACATCGATACCTCAAAGGCAATGGGACCGGACAACATCTCTCCGTGGGTCCTTAGAGAGGGAGCAGATATGTTGTGCGTACCACTTACCACAATCTTCAACACATCCCTGGAAACTGGGCAACTACCTGAGGTATGGAAGACGGCAAATGTAGTTCCCATTTTCAAAAAAGGAGACAGAAAAGAGGCACTAAACTATAGACCTGTGTCATTGACGTGTATAGTATGCAAAATTATGGAGAAGATTATCAGGAGGAGAGTGGTGGAGCACCTGGAACGGAACAGGAGTATAAATGCCAACCAGCACGGATTCACGGAAGGCAAATCCTGTGTCACAAACCTTCTGGAGTTTTATGATAAAATAACAGAAGTAAGACAAGAGAGAGAGGGGTGGGTTGATTGCATCTTCTTGGACTGCAAGAAGGCCTTTGACACAGTTCCTCACAAGAGATTAGTGCAGAAGCTAGAGCATCAGGCGCATATAACAGGAAGGGCACTGCAATGGATCAGAGAATACCTGACAGGGAGGCAACAACGAGTCATGGTACGTAATGATGTATCACAGTGGGCACCTGTGACGAGCGGGGTCCCACAGGGGTCGGTCCTAGGACCAGTGCTATTTTTGGTATATGTGAACGACATGACGGAAGGGTTAGACTCAGAAGTGTCCCTGTTTGCAGATGATGTGAAGTTAATGAGGAGAATTAAATCTGATGAGGACCAGGCAGGACTTCAAAGAGACCTGGACAGACTGGACACCTGGTCCAGCAAATGGCTTCTCGAATTTAATCCTGCCAAATGCAAAGTCATGAAGATAGGGGAAGGGCACAGAAGACCACAGACAGAGTATAGGCTAGGTGGCCAAAGACTGCAAACCTCACTCAAGGAGAAAGATCTTGGGGTGAGTATAACACCGAGCATGTCTCCGGAAGCACACATCAATCAGATAACTGCTGCAGCATATGGGCGCCTGGCAAACCTGAGAACAGCATTCCGAAACCTTAGTAAGGAATCATTCAAGACACTGTACACCGTGTATGTCAGGCCCATACTGGAGTATGCAGCACCTGTTTGGAACCCGCACTTGATAAAGCACGTCAAGAAACTAGAGAAAGTACAAAGGTTTGCCACAAGGTTAGTTCCAGAGCTAAGGGGAATGTCCTATGAAGAAAGATTAAGGGAAATCGGCATGACGACACTGGAGGACAGGAGGGTCAGGGGAGACATGATAACGACATATAAAATACTGCGTGGAATAGACAAGGTGGACAAAGACAGGATGTTCCAGGGAGGGGACACAGAAACAAGAGGCCACAATTGGAAGTTGAAGACACAAATGAGTCAGAGAGATATTAGGAAGTATTTCTTCAGTCATAGAGTTGTAAGGCAGTGGAATAGCCTAGAAAATGACGTAGTGGAGGCAGGAACCATACACAGTTTTAAGACGAGGTTTGATAAAGCTCATGGAGCGGGGAGAGAGAGGGCCTAGTAGCAACCGGTGAAGAGGCGGGGCCAGGAGCTAGGACTCGACCCCTGCAACCACAAATAGGTGAGTACAAATAGGTGAGTACATATATATACATATACATATATATACATATACATATATATACATATATATACATATACATATATATACATATACATATATATACATATATATACATATATATATATATATATGTACATTTTTAATTTTCAGTTTCATTAAAAAATATGTTTTTCATATAGTAACTGCAGAATGTAACTCTGATAGAATTCAAACACTAACTGCTGGCGTGTCTTAACTGGAAGTAACTGCTGGCGTGTCTTAACTGGAAGTAACTGCTGGCGTGTCTTAACTGGAAGTAACTGCTGGCGTGTCTTAACTGGAAGTAACTGCTGGCGTGTCTTAACTGGAAGTAACTGCTGGCGTGTCTTAACTGGAAGTAACTGCTGGCGTGTCTTAACTGGAAGTAACTGCTGGCGTGTCTTAACTGGAAGTAACTGCTGGTGTGTCTTAACTGGAAGTAACTGCTGGCGTGTCTTAACTGGAAGTAACTGCTGGCGTGTCTTAACTGGAAGTAACTGCTGACGTGTCTTAACTGGAAGTAACTGCTGGCGTGTCTTAACTGGAAGTAACTGCTGGCGTGTCTTAACTGGAAGTAACTGCTGACGTGTCTTAACTGGAAGTAACTGCTGGCGTGTCTTAACTGGAAGTAACTGCTGGCGTGTCTTAACTGGAAGTAACTGCTGGTGTGTCTTAACTGGAAGTAACTGCTGGCGTGTCTTAACTGGAAGTAACTGCTGGCGTGTCTTAACTGGAAGTAACTGCTGGTGTGTCTTAACTGGAAGTAACTGCTGGCGTGTCTTAACTTGAAGTAACTGCTGGCGTGTCTTAACTGGAAGTAACTGCTGGCGTGTCTTAACTGCTGTGTCTTAACTGGAAGTAACTGCTGGCGTGTCTTAACTGGAAGTAACTGCTGGCGTGTCTTAACTGGAAGTAACTGCTGGCGTGTCTTAACTGGAAGTAACTGCTGGCGTGTCTTAACTGGAAGTAACTGCTGGCGTGTCTTAACTGGAAGTAACTGCTGGCGTGTCTTAACTGGAAGTAACTGCTGGCGTGTCTTAACTGGAAGTAACTGCTGGCGTGTCTTAACTGGAAGTAACTGCTGGCGTGTCTTAACTGGAAGTAACTGCTGGCGTGTCTTAACTGGAAGTAACTGCTGGCGTGTCTTAACTGGAAGTAACTGCTGGCGTGTCTTAACTGGAAGTAACTGCTGGCGTGTCTTAACTGGAAGTAACTGCTGGCGTGTCTTAACTGGAAGTAACTGCTGGCGTGTCTTAACTGGAAGTAACTGCTGGCGTGTCTTAACTGGAAGTAACTGCTGGCGTGTCTTAACTGGAAGTAACTGCTGGCGTGTCTTAACTGGAAGTAACTGCTGGCGTGTCTTAACTGGAAGTAACTGCTGGCGTGTCGTTAACTGGAAGTAACTGCTGGCGTGTCTTAACTGGAAGTAACTGCTGGTGTGTCTTAACTGGAAGTAACTGCTGGCGTGTCTTAACTGGAAGTAACTGCTGGCGTGTCTTAACTGGAAGTAACTGCTGGCGTGTCTTAACTGGAAGTAACTGCTGGCGTGTCTTAACTGGAAGTAACTGCTGGCGTGTCTTAACTGGAAGTAACTGCTGGCGTGTCGTTCTTAACTGGAAGTAACTGCTGGCGTGTCTTAACTGGAAGTAACTGCTGGCGTGTCTTAACTGGAAGTAACTGGCGTGTCTTAACTGGAAGTAACTGCTGGCGTGTCTTAACTGGAAGTAACTGCTGGCGTGTCTTAACTGGAAGTAACTGCTGGTGTCGTGTCGTTAACTGGAAGTAACTGCTGGCTGTCTTAACTGCGCTGGTGTGTCTTAACTGGAAGTCTTAACTGGAAGTAACTGCTGACGTGTCTTAACTGGAAGTAACTGCTGGCGTGTCTTAACTGGAAGTAACTGCTGGCGTGTCTTAACTGGAAGTAACTGCTGGCGTGTCTTAACTGGAAGTAACTGCTGGCGTGTCTTAACTGGAAGTAACTGCTGGCGTGTCTTAACTGGAAGTAACTGCTGGCGTGTCTTAACTGGAAGTAACTGCTGGCGTGTCTTAACTGGAAGTAACTGCTGGCGTGTCTTAACTGGAAGTAACTGCTGGTGTGTCTTAACTGGAAGTAACTGCTGGTGTGTCTTAACTGGAAGTAACTGCTGGCGTGTCTTAACTGGAAGTAACTGCTGGCGTGTCTTAACTGGAAGTAACTGCTGGCGTGTCTTAACTGGAAGTAACTGCTGGCGTGTCTTAACTGGAAGTAACTGCTGGCGTGTCTTAACTGGAAGTAACTGCTGGCGTGTCTTAACTGGAAGTAACTGCTGGCGTGTCTTAACTGGAAGTAACTGCTGGCGTGTCTTAACTGGAAGTAACTGCTGGCGTGTCTTAACTGGAAGTAACTGCTGGCGTGTCTTAACTGGAAGTAACTGCTGGCGTGTCTTAACTGGACGTAACTGCTGGCGTGTCGTGTCTTAACTGGAAGTAACTGCTGGCGTGTCTTAACTGGAAGTAACTGCTGGCGTGTCTTAACTGGAAGTAACTGCTGGCGTGTCTTAACTGGAAGTAACTGCTGGCGTGTCTTAACTGGAAGTAACTGCTGGCGTGTCTTAACTGGAAGTAACTGCTGGCGTGTCTTAACTGGAAGTAACTGCTGGCGTGTCTTAACTGGAAGTAACTGCTGGCGTGTCTTAACTGGAAGTAACTGCTGGCGTGTCTTAACTGGAAGTAACTGCTGGCGTGTCTTAACTGGAAGTAACTGCTGGCGTGTCTTAACTGGAAGTAACTGCTGGCGTGTCTTAACTGGAAGTAACTGCTGGCGTGTCTTAACTGGAAGTAACTGCTGCGTGTCTTAACTGGAAGTAACTGCTGGCGTGTCTTAACTGGAAGTAACTGCTGGCGTGTCTTAACTGGAAGTAACTGCTGGCGTGTCTTAACTGGAAGTAACTGCTGGCGTGTCTTAACTGGAAGTAACTGCTGGCGTGTCTTAACTGGAAGTAACTGCTGGCGTGTCTTAACTGGAAGTAACTGCTGGCGTGTCTTAACTGGAAGTAACTGCTGGCGTGTCTTAACTGGAAGTAACTGCTGGCGTGTCTTAACTGGAAGTAACTGCTGGCGTGTCTTAACTGGAAGTAACTGCTGGCGTGTCTTAACTGGAAGTAACTGCTGGCGTGTCTTAACTGGAAGTAACTGCTGGCGTGTCTTAACTGGAAGTAACTGCTGGCGTGTCTTAACTGGAAGTAACTGCTGGCGTGTCTTAACTGGAAGTAACTGCTGGCGTGTCTTAACTGGAAGTAACTGCTGGCGTGTCTTAACTGGAAGTAACTGCTGGTGTGTCGTGTCTTAACTGGAAGTAACTGCTGGCGTGTCTTAACTGGAAGTAACTGCTGGCGTGTCTTAACTGGAAGTAACTGCTGGCGTGTCTTAACTGGAAGTAACTGCTGGCGTGTCTTAACTGGAAGTAACTGCTGGCGTGTCTTAACTGGAAGTAACTGCTGGCGTGTCTTAACTGGAAGTAACTGCTGGCGTGTCTTAACTGGAAGTAACTGCTGGCGTGTCTTAACTGGAAGTAACTGCTGGCGTGTCTTAACTGGAAGTAACTGCTGGCGTGTCTTAACTGGAAGTAACTGCTGGCGTGTCTTAACTGGAAGTAACTGCTGGCGTGTCTTAACTGGAAGTAACTGCTGGCGTGTCTTAACTGGAAGTAACTGCTGGCGTGTCTTAACTGGAAGTAACTGCTGGCGTGTCTTAACTGGAAGTAACTGCTGGCGTGTCTTAACTGGAAGTAACTGCTGGCGTGTCTTAACTGGAAGTAACTGCTGGCGTGTCTTAACTGGAAGTAACTGCTGGCGTGTCTTAACTGGAAGTAACTGCTGGCGTGTCTTAACTGGAAGTAACTGCTGACGTGTCTTAACTGGAAGTAACTGCTGGCGTGTCTTAAGTGGAAGTAACTGCTGACGTGTCTTAACTGGAAGTAACTGCTGGCGTGTCTTAACTGGAAGTAACTGCTGGCGTGTCTTAACTGGAAGTAACTGCTGGCGTGTCTTAACTGGAAGTAACTGCTGGCGTGTCTTAACTGGAAGTAACTGCTGGCGTGTCTTAACTGGAAGTAACTGCTGGCGTGTCTTAACTGGAAGTAACTGCTGGTGTGTCTTAACTGGAAGTAACTGCTGGCGTGTCTTAACTGGAAGTAACTGCTGGCGTGTCTTAACTGGAAGTAACTGCTGGCGTGTCTTAACTGGAAGTAACTGCTGGCGTGTCTTAACTGGAAGTAACTGCTGGCGTGTCTTAACTGGAAGTAACTGCTGGCGTGTCTTAACTGGAAGTAACTGCTGGCGTGTCTTAACTGGAAGTAACTGCTGGCGTGTCTTAACTGGAAGTAACTGCTGGCGTGTCTTAACTGGAAGTAACTGCTGGCGTGTCTTAACTGGAAGTATTTTTGAGCTGTGTAACTACCAGTTTCACAGGAAAAATTACATTAAATTTGACTATTTAAAAAAAATGTACAATAAAAACTTGCATTTTTTGAGAATATTGAACCATAAATATTATATTTTCTTGGAAGTCTATTACAGACCTGGTCATATTGTTCAGTATTGTGTTCTTCCACTAATTTATTTTAAGGCTTTCGATTTTAACTACGTAACACTATAACTCACGAAATCGTAATGACAAGATTGAAAACAAACCAAACCACGGGAGGGATAGAACTCGTGGTGAGTGAGTCGTGAAACTCTTGGACAGTGCGTGAGCCACTGCACCAGCTGACTACAATTAGATTCATCCAACTAGATATATTTATACACCATGGAGGGGTTAGCACAGGCACCACAAATGCAACTTTTTACAGATGAATCTCCCACTATCGTGACCGTGACGAACTGTAGCACGTCAGCCACTGGGTGACCTGGCTCAGTGGCTAACACACTGGCCTCGAGTTTTACGACTCACTCGCTGAGTTTAATCCCCGCCCGTGGTGTGGTTTACATAACACTATATTTTCAACCTAGGTGAGCTATAAGAAGGGGACGGTTCACGGACCACTCGGCAAGTGTGTCTTCCGTCTATTCAGTTTTATGCAGATCTTAGACTACTTTTTCCGTATGGCTCCTATAAGATGGTTGGTATTCTTAGTGGAGTGTGTAGGGATCATTTTGCCAATTTTTATATCGAAATGGTATAGTTCTATTTTGTATTAAGTAATTAACAAAACTTATAAGTAAGTTTTTTTCAGGTATACACAAATACAGTTACATAGATTATCATACATAGCAACATATGTGTAGAGAACCTGGGATAACCCAAAAAAGTCAGACAGAGTAACTAACAAAAGTCTGCTCTACAACATGTGCTTTGGTCTTCATAATTCAAGGTCATGCGACATTTCATTCTAGTTAATGTTTCACTTTTCTGGTAACAGGAACGTGCCGAGGGCCATCACTATCTCGCTCACCAGTATTACAATAATCTATGTCCTCACCAACGTCGCCTACTTCGCTGTGCTCACACCCAGCCAGATGCTCTCCTCTGCTGCTGTGGCTGTGGTGAGTCTTCTCTTCTGTATTATTAAACAAAATTGGATTCATCAGTATTTACTGCTACACTGTCAAGGAAAGAAACATAATAATAATAATAATAATAATAATAATAATAATAATAATAATAATAATAATAATAATAATAATAATAATAATAATATTTTTATTACTACAAGTACATGTACAAGGTATACAGACCATAGCTGACATCAATGACATACTACTATATAGAAAGCCGCTTGTTATGCTGAGCATTTCCCACAAATTAGGTCAGTTTTGTCCCAGGATGCTACCCACTCCAGTCGATTAATACCCAGGAACCCATTGTACTAATGATGAACATAGACAACCGGTGAAAGGAAACACGTCCAATTTTTCTACCCTCGCCGGGAATTGAACCCAGAACCTCACCCTGTGAAGCGAGAACTTTAGCCACCAGGCCACGGGTATAGAACATGGAAGGGAACAACCATATTTTGCGACACCCATATGTTACGACAACGTTTCACTTTATCAATACTCGATAAAGACCAACATAGAGCAAAACTGTGTCCCAACAAAAGTTTGATACATAACTTGTCTTTTCCTGTGTTGTCAGCAACACGCAACTCCTTCCACAAAAAACTCAATATAGTATCTTTTTATGCTCGAACACCTTTACTTAGGCCGCAGAGACGTGTTTTTTTTTTCTTTTTATATAACATTTCCACACTACTTTCTTCAAGTCAAAGATGCCATGTCACAGCCGTGATTGCAAGAAATGTAATAAGATTCTGTACCATGCAGACTGAAGCTGAGAATCTTCCTGTATTATTAGAATAGACTTTGGTTTGTTGTATGTTGCTGCTAGCATCCAGGGCTCACGATAATCCATCTCATGAACATGTGCAGTGAACAGTATTAGACAGCCTGTATCCCTGACCATGACAACAAAGGAGTCGGCAAAACTGGGGAGAACCAAGCAAAGAAGCGAATCGAATCGAGGACGACGAGAGCTGTCGTAAGATAGGAAGGAAGAAGGATAAGGAAGGATGGAAATAACTGGAAAAGGATGGGAAGGAGGGGAAGAGGAGGAATCAAGGCAAGTGGCCCAACCACTTTGGGACATGTGGTACCGAAGTACTGGAGGCGTAGATGGAGATGTATTTCAGAAACACTGACGAAGACGATGTAGAAGGCAACAGGAACTCAGCAGGTGCTGGCTGCATCTTGCTGGATGGATGATTATTGCAACTTGAATGATGATTGGCGGCTGCAGGCACAAGGAAGGAGCTCATCGTTGATTGGTCAGTTCATAGAGGTTTGGTGGTTACCTGGAGTCATGGCGTTGTTTTACGATTCAGTTCCGTTTTCAAGACGTTTAAAACGTTGTAGAGGGAGCAAATTTACACGTGCCAGCAAGTGTTTTTGGCTGGAATCTTCTAGTTGGTCTACAACGGCCTTTAGAATAGTAGAAAGTTCAATTGTACGAAGAGTTCCATCTGAGCAGGAAGAATCGATGGTAAACTTGATTTTCTTTTCGATGAGGTGAGAATAAAGTTCATGAAGCAGCATGTCTTGATGATATTTTTCTGTAGTGTAGAAGTTGATTCCAGTCCATGAAGTATATTTTTTAATATCTTCATCTTTAATTAACATGTCGAGTTATGAGATGATGATTTTTTTTGCTGTTTTTTCTTTCTTGTTAGGTATTGTTGAAGGAGGAAGTGAATATTTGTTGTCATCTTCAGTAGACGAATAGGAAGATGTTTCTGGTGACAAGGCTTCTGATTGGTCGGTTTCAATGAGGAGTGGTGGCGGTGAAGGCTTCTCATTGGACGTTGTTGGAGTGACGTCACTAGTTGATGGTGGTGTTGGATCTGCTACATCCGAGGTTGTGACTAAGTCTTTGGTGAATTTGAGAATTTCTTCAGAAGGTGGCGATGCTGGAAATGTGAATGATGGCATGTTATTTAATGCAAATAACTCGTTGATGGTAGAGTTAGAAGATCCAGGTACAGCCATGTTCTGCATGTGAGCGTATAGTAGACAATAGTGAATCTTCGTTACTTCACATGTTGGAGGAGTGATGGTGGTGGTGGTGGAGGCGGGCTGAGCAGATGCTTGAAGTAATTTTGTAGTGCCACCTTGCAACTTTGCAATTGCTGCATACGTTGGTGTGTTGTTGGTAGATTTTTTTTTTTGCTGCATCTTGTGTTTTCTTCACAATATCCTTTCTTGTAGGACATTTTGCTGCCAGTGTATGGTGATCATTACTTTTGCAGTTTAAACACGCTGGTTGTGTTGGAGCAGCAGCGGTGCAGGAACTGAAGGTGTGTCCCTCACTACCACATGTAGTGCAAAACTTCTTGTCTTTTGCTGGACATGCTTTGGTGGTGTGAAGATAAGAATAGCAGTTCCAGCAATGTTGGATGTAGTGGTATCTCTCTGCTTCTATGTAGGTGAGACTGATGTAGTAGTAGTAAACAGCAAGACCTTCGTTCAGAGCAGTGGCAGCCATGTTCACGTCGGTGAAGGTGACCTTGAGCATGGACAATGCATTCGGGATTTTGGTAATGTTATCAACAGTAGCCCAAGTATTTTTGCGTTTCACTGGATGACTTGAGTTCAGCAATTGATTGAGAAGTCAGAATCTTGTCCTGTTTTTTTTAGGAATACTGATTTTCTTGCCCTGAGGGCAGGAGAGGATGTAACAGTATATCCTTGAGCAGTAAGAGTAGTGGTGGCTTCTGTGGTGAGTAACTTGTCTGCTTCAGCATCATCGTGACACACAACAATGAATGCTTCTTTCATTTTTTTTTATATATTTTTTTTAATATTAAATAATTTTAAATGAAAGGGCTTGATCCACCTTCCCAGGACTGAACGCTTGATGTGTCACACGGGAGCCGCGAGTGTGACCAGCTGACCACACCAGCTGGTCACACCAGCTGACCACACCAGCTGGTCACACCAGCTGACCACACCAGTTGGTCACACCAGCTGACCACACCAACTGGTCACACCAGTTGACCACACCAGCTGGTCAGCAAAGAAGCACTCACGAAGAAGCATGTCCAAGGAGAGGGCCTGTTTGTTTCTTTCAGCTTCCCACTTGTTTTCAAAATCACCACCATCAAGGACAGTCTTGTCGGAAGTGGCCTTATTTATCATTTCTTTGGACGGCAACAGAACCAGAACTGCCTTTTCTGTCAGAAGTTTGTCACTTAATTGCTAAAGTTACAAAGTTGGTTACAATAATGTTCCAAGTAGTCTGAGTTGTTTTGGTCCTTCTTTAGCGCATTACAGCCAGTTATTTATTTTTCTCACCTGCAGAGCCCACCAACGCTTCAATGATGGCCTAACTGCACTCTTAACTGCACTAACGTACGTAGAACCCAGCATTACCCAAGATAATTAACAGTGATACCTACAAACTGATAAACTACGGATTGAAGTGAAGACTGACCCACAATCTCCAAGCACAACCCCGTTGTCAGACAACTACCTACCCCAAGCTCTCAACTATCTTAGTTTCTTCATCTAACCACAGCAACTCCTGTACTACTATGAGACCAACTAATAGAAGAAGCAGCACTAAGACCAGCAAGGCAGCTCCTAGAAATCAACTATTCCATAAGACGACCCAGCAGGACGCCGGTGCATCATCAACCCCCGTCACCATCCAGAGCGACGCATCACCAACAACAAACATGGCCGACTCACCCACAAAACCCAACCAAGTCGACGCTACAACAACAACACCATCCGTGACTGACTCCCTCTCTACCTCTACTACCTTCATAGGCTTTAACCCATCTGATATGCTCTCATGTATGACTAATGAGCCTGACACTCTAAAGCACTACATCACCACCCTAACGGCGGATAACTTGAAACTTCGTGCTGAAAATATGTCTCTCAGTGCAACAATAACAAACCATGGACCCGGCAGTTAAGCGTCATATTCTCTCCAACTTTTTTAATATTCTTCCCTCTTTTAAACCCCTCTTTCGATCTTATGAGGCTGCTCTTATTGCTACCCGGCGTTGTAAGAATCAGCTTCGCTTCCTACGTGACTGTCTTGCTGAACAAGTTCTGCCACCTACCTTCTCCCACTTCCTGAAAACCAACCCACTGGGAACTCCCTTTCCTGATCATGCCCGTCTCCTACTTCAACAGCTCATTCTTTCTACTAAATCACAGGTTGAAGATGCCTTCTTTACTTTCCGTCAACGTCAACGTGCTCTCTTTGCGGCTCTACCACAGGATCTCTGTAACCTTCTCTCTACCATTGCCTTTGACACTGCTCGCCTGAATACACAAATTCATTCTTCCGAACTACAGAATAAACTTCAACGTCTCATCTCAGCTAGCCCTTGGTCTAAATTCTCCCTCACTGACTGTGTTACTAACCTGTCTTCTGTCTCACTCTCTCAGTATGAGCTTGAACTTCTTGGTTTTGGTCTTTCCTTTGCCACTTCGCCTACTCCTCGCGCTGGTATTGCCCTGATTAGCTCTTTTGATTCCTTTCGTCAATCTCGCTCCCGTAATCTTCCTGACTTGTCCACTTTTCGTGGTGCTCTCCTTCCTGCTCTTGTTAGTCTGTTTTCTAAGAATCACCACCTTCCACGCCGTTATCAACTTGCCCTCTCTTCTCTTAAATCCAACACTAACATTGTCATACTATCTTCTGACAAAGGTAATTCGGTAGTTATCCTTGATCGCGAGGATTACCTCCGTAAAGCTGATGTCTTGCTCTCTGACTCACGTACCTACACTCCTCTCGTTTCCAACCCTCTTGATCGCATCAAGAGAACTTTCAACAAGAAACTAAGGTCTCTCTCCGACCTCTGTCCTCCTGACTTTGACCTTGTTCAACGGTTTCTTGTCATCTGTCCCTCTCTTCCCTATTTCTATGGCCTTCCCAAAACTCATAAACCTGATATTCCTCTTCGTCCTATCATATCCTCTAGAGGTTCTGTCTCTTATTCTCTTGCTTCTTGGCTGGCCAAAACCCTCACTCCCTTTCTTGGTACTTTTTCTCCTGCCCACCTCCGTCACTCGCAAGACTTCATTGAACGGGTTCGCTCTCTCCCAACCTGTAAGATGCTTAGTCTTGGCGTTGAGTCCCTCTTCACCAATGTCCCTCTTGATGATGTCCTTGATTTCCTTAGAGAGAAGCCCCATGAAGGGTTTCCTCATTTCCCTATACCTACTGATGTCTTTCTTGATCTTATCCGCCTCTGTGTGGACTCTAACTCCTTTTCCTTCCAAGGGAAATATTATTCTCAAACCTTCGGTGTCGCTATGGGCTCTCCTCTCTCTCCTGTCCTTGCTAATCTTTACATGGAATACTTCGAGACTGTTCTTCCTACCCTCGATGTGCAACCTTCACTCTGGCTCCGCTATGTGGATGACATCTTTGCTCTGTGGCCTCATGACTCCAGTCTCTTCCAACCTTTTCTTGAAGCTCTTAATAATCTTGCCCCTTCCATTAAGTTTAAAGCTGAATAGAAATCTAATTCCTTGCTTCCTTTCCTTGATGTCCATGTCCACCGCTCAGATACAGGTTTTTCCTTTTCCGTTTACCGAAAACCTATGCACAGTGGCATGTACATTCACTACTTTTCCTATCATGCTTCCCCTGTCAAGAAAAATGTTCTTATCTCCCTCTTTCTCCGTGCCCTCCGCATCTGTGATCCTCAGTTCCTTCCAGCAGAAATTTCCACTCTTCATAATTCGTTTTCCCGTCTTGGCTACCCTTCCCATTTCATAGACTCTGCCCTCTCACGTGCTAAACGCAATTTCTTCTCTCCCAAACTATCTACTCCTGGGAACTCTTCTATCCTCTGCCTTCCCTACATTTCCGGTCTTTCTAATCTCAACAATTCTCTCCGTCCCTTAGACATCAAGCTTACCTTCCGCCAGACTAACACTCTTCGCACTAATCTCGTTCATACCTCTCCTCCCTCTACAGATGTTCCTGGTGTCTACTCTATTTCTTGCTCCTCCTGTCCTCTTCAATACTTCGGAGAAACTGGTCGATCTCTTTCTGACAGACTTAGGGAGCACAAAAATAGTGTTAGGCTTACCGACACTAACAATGCTCTTTTCTGTCACGTCAGAGATCATAGCCATCCTATTGACTGGTCTTCTGCTAAAACTGTCTTCCCTACTTCCAACTCGAACAGTCGCCGTCTAGTTGAATCCTCTCTAATACACAACTTTCCTTGTATGAATCTTAGCCCTGGCTTCGTCTCTGTAGATGCCTTCCTCTCCCACTACATTGTAAAATGCTCCAATCTTCAGAACACCCGTGACTTAACCTGACTCCTCATTTTTTCTTTTTTTCTTTTTCTTTTTCTTCTTCTCCCTCTTCCCCTTTCCTCTTTCCTTTTTCTCCTCTGGGTTGTCTTTCTCTCTTCTGTCTCGTGTTTCTGTTCCTTCTTCATTTATTTCACCACTTCCCCTTTCACGCACCTCTGTGCGCTTGCTCTCCCTCTGTGGGCACCTAGCTCCCTTACAGTGCTCCCTTTCCTTTGTATTTGACTGGCTCGTCATCCTTATTCCCCACTTCTACCACTACCACTACTACTACCTCTTCTACTACTACTACTACAACTACTGATGAAATTAAGACACTTGTGCGGCGTCTGGTTGTCTTTGTTGTGGACGTTTCGCCATCCAGTGGCTGGCTGGATGGCGAAACGTCTACGATAGGGATGCCCGGGTGTTGCGCATGTGTCTTAATTTCATCTTGTCTGTATTATATACCATTCTTGTACTGCTACTACTACTACTACTACCACCACCTCTTCCTCCCTATATATAGCCGTCCTGCTCCACTTCTGGTTAGTGCGACTTTGTAAATGGTCCAAGTCGGACCGAAACGTCGTCGTAAGCTTCTCTCTTTTATGTGCGGGTTATTTGTGTATCGTTCCAGTCACGGTATTGTGCCTTTTTTTTTTTTTCTTATTCATGAATCTAAGTTACTTCACCTTGAGAACAAGATCAACAGCCTTGAACAACAGCAAACATCAACTGGCATGACTGATTTTGGCAAGACCCTCCAATCAGTCATAGCCAGTCACACAGACCAAATAGCTTCCCTGAACAAGATTAATAATGTCGTCAAGGACTGGAAAATAAACATGGATACCCAATTGAACAATTATTTTGCTAACCAAGATGATAAGGCAGAGCAAGACAAGTTATCTGATGCAGTAGTAATTAACACTCCACTCTTTCCCAGCGAATTAAACCATTCCAACTGCAAAGCTACAACTCTCCAGATCATACGTGACCACCTACATGTTAATGTACCAGTGTCGGAAATAAAAGAATCGCGGTTACTAGGGAACCAAAGTAGAAAAAGTGTTATGCTCAGATTTCACACACAAGACAGGAAAAAAGATCTAATAATTTCTTCTATTAAAGCAAAAAAAGATATATACATAAATGAGTGTCACAAGAAAACAACAGAACCTCCTGTACAGAGTGAGAAAACTGAAACCTGAGAATAATGATAAAATTCACCAGTGCTTTGTACGTGATGGACAAATTCTAGTAAGAAAAACAAATGTAGGCCGTGTGTACTATATTACAAATGTAAATGATCTAGCAAACTTCCTTCATGATGCAAACATTACAGTCTGACTGATATTAGTGACCAATTTCTTACTACGTTAGTGTATGTTATTATGTCATTATTGAACTAATCCCTGTACTATCACCTCCAAGATAGTATTTTACTACCTCACTATCCCAGGTGTCCCACACAGTTCTTTGTGTGACCCTATTTGTGTTATCTTCCCAGATTCTCTATTCACAAATTATTATTTGTTAATAGAATACTTACTCTTTATTAATATCTGTATTACCTTTTTTCTTTCCTACTTAAGCCCTGTTAAAATTCTCTAATAATCATACCTAATTTTCCCTTTCTCCCTAACTACAAATAACTAACTGATAAATATGTGCAACTCTTGGGTATCTTTATTGAGGAAACGTTTCGCCACACAGTGGCTTCATCAGTCCATACATAGGAGAAACTTGAAGAACAGGAGGAGAATGAGGTAATCAGTCCCTCAACCTTGAGTCGATGTGTTCAGTCCATCAATCTTGAGTAGAATACGGCATATGAGTGGAGAAGCAGCTTATAAACCATATGGCAGGAGAGGTGCAGCAGTCATAGGTGGTGTCACATTTGTTCAATGTGGAAGTAGGTCGTGCCCAAGAATTAGGCAAGCGAAGAATTCCTAAGTATTAAGATCCCAAGAAGTTGCAGTGTCTGACAGGTTTGTAGATGAATGGTTCAGAGAACCGACATATCATATCAACATGTCGGTTCTCTGAACCATTCATCTACAAATAACTAACTACTGTATGTTCCTACTACACTACTGTACAATTCCTTTACCGTCCTTCACTAGCTAGTACCAACTACCCCAAAAAATATTCCTATAGTGATATTAACTGCTCAAACTTAATGCTATAAGGCAAATCCTACTCTTAGATTATTTTCATATCTTAGTGACTATATTGTGTGTGCAGTTATATCATTGTTCAAGGCCCTTAACTATCTTTTGCTAACTAGTACCAACTACCTCATATTATTTTTTTTACTTTTTATAGTAGAATATATTGCTCAACTTATTATATATAGCAAATCAGATCTTACTCCCAAATCAATATTACATCATAGTGACTATCTGTCATTTTAACTTTGTTTACCATTACTTAATTTAGTCCCTTATATATTGTCTCCTTTATTTTAGCTTTATATAACAACCTTAGTTCATATATTCACAATTGTTAAAATAATCAAGGTGCTATTCTCAGGTGCTAAAGTGTAATAAGCTCATTATTTTGCCATTATATTCAATTATTTGATTACTACTTTATTTGTTCACCACAAATTATTTTAGTCCCTTTTATATTGCCTCATTTATTTTAGCTTTAAAGAGCTACCTTAGCTCATATTTTTACATTTGTTAAAGTAATTCAGGTGCTATCTTATAGCTTTAGAATATTTACTTTGTCTTATACTTAATTCTAACTATAGATTCACTATAAATCTTATGATAACAAGCATTGATCCTGATACCAACCTCTCATTGAATGACATTAATGAATCAAACAGTAACTGTAATTACTACACTGCAGAACAATCAAAGGCACTTCTCAGAGCCAACAACAACATAACTGTCTTTAACTACAATATCAGATCTTTAAGTAAACATTACGATGACCTCATAGCATTACTAAATTCCTTACATGCCAGTATGTCCATCATTACTCTCACCGAAACCTGGCTAAAGCCTGATACTACAGATGTCTATGCCATTCCTGGTTACACATCCATACACAACTGTAGGCCAGATCAACAAGGGGGTGGCACAGCTATATACTACTCAGACCAACTAGAATGTATCACTAATACTTGCACAAGGGATGAACATGGGGAATATATAATAGCTAAATTCAAATCCAAATACCTACAAAAACCTCTCACAGTGATAAACATCTACAGAGTTCCACAGTCAAACATTAGCCAATTTAGTCAAAACCTAGGAAGTATGATAACTGATGCATGCATGAACAAAGATCACTTACTACTCTCAGGTGACTTCAGTATAAATCTCCTACAAGACCAGGACCCACATGTTACTGAATTCACAAACAAAATGAGTAACTGCATGTTGCTACCAACAGTAACAAAACCTACAAGAGTTACAGAGACTAGTGTTTCCCTACTAGACCACATCTGGACCAACACCATATCCCCCTTATGATCAGGCATAATCACAGCTAATACCACAGACCACTACCCTACATTCCTCATAACAAACCTTGGCAAATTACCCCTAAAAAAAGACTCAATACCTCTATAACAAGCACTGCCCTAAAAAAAATAAGCAGATGACTGCGAAGAGACTGAACAGCCCCTGGCTATATGAAAAACAGTACAGAATCGGCCACATAACCAGAGACAAAACAAAATGTTACTCGTCAATCCTAACCAGCCTAATAAGAAGGGCTAAAAAACTGTATTATGAGAACAGATTATCCAACTTACGAGGTGATATGAAAAAGACCTGGAAAACCCTATCAGAAACCAGATGAACCCCAACTCCCACCTACTGAAACAGCAAACAGACTCAATGATTTCTTCTCCACTACAGGAAAAAACCTTGCCAATAAAATCCCAAGCTCAGATACCCCACCCAATGACTACCTCACTGGCAACTACCCCAACACACTGTTCCTAGCTCCGACTAACCCAACTGAAGTCTCCCTTATTATCAACACACTAAAAAACAAGACAGGAGATTTAAATACCTTACCACCCTTTATATACAAAAAAGTGTCACAGGTGCTATCATCAATCATTGCAACACTCTTTAACAAATCCATTGAATCCTCTACCTTTCCTACAGTTCTCAAAATAGCAAGGGTCACCCCGATCCATAAAGGAGGAGACCACACAGACTATAATAACTATAGGCCAATATCCAGCTTACACCCTCTCTCTAAAATCTTTGAAAAATTCATTCATAAGCGTATCTATTCTTACCTCATCTCCTACAACATACTCAACCCCTGTCAGTTTGGGTTCAGGCCTAATAAAAATACTAATGATGCTATTATACACATGCTAGAACATATTTACACTGCAATAGAGAAAAAAGAAGTCCCACTGGGGATCTTCATTGACTTACGTAAAGCTTTTGATACAGTTGACCATGACTTGCTCCACATAAAATTATCACACTATAGTATAAGAGGGCACTCCCTCAACTACCTAAAATCATACCTCAGCAACAGAAGCCAATATGTGTACGCAAATGGGGCAAACTCTTCCGCACAGCCAATTACAGTTGGTGTCCCACAGGGAAGTGTCCTAGGCCCTCTTCTCTTTCTCATATACATAAATGACCTACCAAATGCATCGCAACTACTCAAACCCACATTATTTGCAGATGACACTACATACGTCTTCTCTCACCCGAGCCCAATCATGCTAGCCAATATTGTAAATACGGAATTACAGAAAATATCTACCTGAATGAGGACCAAGAAACTTACTCTAAACATTGACAAAACCTGCTACATTCAGTTTGGTAACAGAGCTATCACAAAACTCACAGAGGGAAAATTCTTAGAAATCCACCTTGAATAGACTCAAATTTCAAACACATATACAACAAATTTCCCAAAAAATTTCCAAGACCGTAGGCATACTATCGAAGATACGGTACTATGTTCCACAGTCAGCCCTCCTGGCCCTATATCACTCACTTATTTACCCCTATCTCACCTATGGAATTTGTGCATGGGGCTCAACAACAATAAACCACCTCAGACCACTAATTACCCAACTAAAAGCTGCAGTCAGAATGATAACAAATTCCCACTACAGGCAGCACACTCCACCAATTTTCAAAACTCTAAACCTACTCACAATACAAAACATCCATACTTACTACTGCACCTACTACATACATAGAACACTTAACTCTGACATAAACCCTCCCCTCAAACATCTCCTTACCAAACTGTTTCTACGTATTAAGAAAATAATAAATGTACTGGTCAGCTTAATTACTAAGCGGAGCTGCATCTTCGTGGGAAATATTTGTGTTAATGTGGGCGATGTTGACAATTTTACTGAAAAAAATATCAAACTGGGCTTTCTAAAAATGTTAAATATTTTCTCTTGTTGACTTGAAGAGATTTTCAAAAAGCATTTAACTGAGAAATGAAAACTAATATTCAAAATTTGTTCTTTTATGGAGTTTTCTCACTATTATTTTCATACAATTTTAAAAGATACTTGGCACTCCACCTTTCTCCAAGTCTCTCGTATATAATTTCAGAACACATTACCTTGAAATTTTCCACCATGGTGACTTATAACCTTGGTAAAGTTGAAGGAACACTTGGCATGTGGAAGTGTCCTCTAGTCAGTTTTATACAGACATTTTCTAACTCTGAGTTCATGTAATAACTTTAGTAGACATCTTCAGTTGTCTTCAAGTTTTCAATATTCATGTTTCCTAGAGTTTACCTGGAGAGAGTTCCGGGGGTCAACGCCCCCGCGGCACGGTCTGAGACCAGGCCTCCTGGTGGATCAGAGCCTGATCAACCAGGCTGTTGCTGCTGGCTGCACGCAAACCAACATACGAGCCACAGCCCGGCTGATCCGGAACTGACTTTAGGTGCTTGTCCAGTGCCAGCTTGAAGACTGCCAGGGGTCTGTTGGTAATCCCCCTTATGTGTGCTGGGAGGCAGTTGAACAGTCTCGGGCCCCTGACACTTATTGTATGGTCTCTTAACGTGCTAGTGACACCCCTGCTTTTCATTGGGGGGATGTTGCATCGTCTGCCAAGTCTTTTGCTTTCGTAGTGAGTGATTTTCGTGTGCAAGTTCGGTACTAGTCCCTCTAGGATTTTCCATGTGTATATAATCATGTATCTCTCCCTCCTGCGTTCCAGGGAGTACAGGTTTAGAAACCTCAAGCACTCCCAGTAATTGAGGTGTTTTATCTCCGTTATGCGCGCCGTGAAAGTTCTCTGTACATTTTCTAGGTCGGCAAGTTATTGTTAGTGAAATCTGTCGTTGCCATTTTGCAAAATTTAACAGGAAAACAATATCTAGGAAATAAATAATATTTGACTTTTCATATCTCCCCCCCCCCCCAAAAAAAAAAAAAAGTTTCAACGCTGTAGATTTAAACTGTGTTTTACGTTAAATCATAACTAATTTAATTACTCAGTTAGAAATGTCATTTTTTCAGATGCCAGTTATTTAATACACGCAGTAAAATTTAAGTAAAATATCCACAGTTACCTTCTCGACCGCAGGTTTTCGGCAACCTAACCATGGGTGTGATGGCATGGATGATACCCATCCTTGTGGCGAGTTCCACAAGTGGTTGTTCCAATGGTGCTACCTTCGCCAATGCTAGGTTGCTGTTTGTCAGCTCGAGGCGCGGCCAACTACCCCGGGTGTTCTCCCATCTCCACGTCGACAACTGTACTCCCATCCCTGCTCTCATCTTTATTGTGAGTTGCTGCTCTTTCAGTGTTGTCACAATTATTCTGTAGGTTGAGTGTCCAGAGTAACAATGTATCAGGATAATGAATAACACAGGGAAATAAGGATTAAGTTACAGTTTTAGAGGAAGCAATTTAACTGCAACAGTCAAATCAGAAGTTGTTGTTCTCGTAAGATTTGGGCGGGGACAGTCCTAGGGCTACTTAAACTCTTCTGCAGAAATCTTAACCACAACTGACATCACGCATCACACGGAGGAAGAGGTAAGAGTCCCAAGAAGGAAAGTCCGGGCAGAGAAAAATGTGGAACAAGAAAGGAGGTGGCCGTCCATGTTGAGCTGGTAAGAAAGGATGGGCAACCATTTTGAACTAATAGATGTGAACCGTAAGCCATCCACGTATATTTTACCTGAGCAGGGGTCTATCAAAGAAGAAAGAGGAGCACCTGTGTTAGTTGGTCCAAGTCTAGTGGCTTGCTTAAAGTTAGAGCAGCGAATAAGGAAAGCCACTTCGTCTTTAATTTAATTTGATACCTATGTAAGCCAGAACCCATTGCAATGAGACGGATTAGCCTGGGATAGAAATAAAGAAAGAGAGAGAGGTACGATACTGAGGATTAAGATGTAGAGAGGTCGGGATATAGAGGTGAGAATAGTTTGTGAAGATTTGCGAGTTAGCACAGAGGACAAATGCGGCATTTTTTATGCAGAGACAAATGTAAGAATTTAAAGAAAAAAGAGCCTGATCCAAAAGAAAGATTTCTGCCTCCCTGCCATGCCCAAGAACAAGGCAGGATAGGTTCAGTCAGAGTAAAACTTTTGACAAAAAGTAGTGGAGGTAAAAGTGTGGAGATTAAAGAAAATATCTTACATTATGAGAAAGAGAGAGAGAGAGAGAGAGAGAGAGAAGTGGGTATACTGAAGGATTAAAGCCATTATAAGGGAAGCTGCAGGAGATAAAAAAAAAAGTATCTATCTATGTAATGAAGGTATGTCTTAACTGTTAAAAATAATAATTATAATAATAATAATAATAATAATAATAATAATAATAATAATAATAATAATAATAATAATAAGAAGAAGAAGAAGAAGAAGAAGAAGAAGAAGAAGAGGAAGAATATGTTTATTTACTACCAGTACATGTACAAGGTATACAGACCATAGCTGACATCACTAACATACTACTGTATAGGAAGCCCCTTGTTATGCTGAGCAATTCGAGCAAATTAGGTCAGTTTTGTCCCAGGATGCGACCCACACCAGTCGACTAACACACAGGTTCCCATTTTACTGATGGGTGAACATAGACAACCAGTGTAAAGACACATGCCCAATGTTTCTACCCTCGCTGGGAATCAAACACAGACACTCGTCGTGTGAAGCTAGAGCTTCAGGCATCAGGCCACGGGGTAATAAATAATAAATGCAACATAAGTAGTGGGGAAGGCAGCTCAGCGGCCTCTCAAAGGATGCCGCCTTTTCACACCCATGTGTGAAAAATCGCAACTATCTGCTAATGACCCTTCCGGTCCCATGCTGCGTGCCCGCTCGCGCCTGCACCCACCCATGCCTGCACCCACCCATACCTGCACCCACCCATGCCTGCACCCACCCATGCCTGCACCGACCCACACCACCACTGCAGCGCCTTCTGCAGCGTCATCCAGACCCCCCCCCACTCCCCAAATTTTTTACCGATTTTTTCAAAAATTTTTTAATTTCATTTTCTTGTGCTCCCCATCTCCTTGGATCAAGATTTACTCTCCATCTCCCCTTCCCCCACCTCCCACCACCCACTCCCATCTCTCATACCATCAATGCCCAAGTGTTCCTGCTCCACTTCCTCAGATCAAGACCTCCCTCTTCTTCTCCCCCCAAAATTTCCATTTTCTTGTAGTCTGCACCTCCTCAGGTCAAGATTTAACCCCACTTTCCTCAAAATTAAAATTTTTCAATAATACAAAGATATGAGCTACTCTCCACTTCCTTGGATCAAATTTTTGGGTCCCTCCTATACAGGTCTAAACAAGTAACTTCCTCTTAAACGAACTAACATAGATGACGTCACCCCACCTGTGTTTACTCGGCAGTCAGTGACGTCACGTGATGACCTCACTCAGGACACAACAAGATTGGTCAAGCTAGGTCACTCTGTGTCCTCTCATTAATTTAAATGCATAATCACTCTGTCACCTCATTAACTTAAAATCAACTAAGTTACTTTTGTTCTCGTTAACTTAATACACATTATTTTCTTTAATTTATTTTCCATTTTAAAAAAATACATTTTCTTCATTATAAGAATTCTCAATAATACACTACATTTTATATACAACATAGAGGAAACATTACAAATTTTATGTGGAAAATACTGTATATATTTTCCAGAAATACAGTAGTTACATGTAAATAGATGGCCATACTGTATTTAATAATATTTATGTCATAGAAAACGGAAAGCCTGCGTCTGCACAGAAGGACAGTCGCCATTTTGTTTCAATTGAATAACAAGTTGTGAGTAATGGGAAGAATTTTTTGTGCTCTAGAGGTTAAATTTGGGCTGACACCTCTCAAATAGGAGGCAAAATTGTTGGATGTGCATTCCTGCATAACTTGAGATATCAGGCGACTGGACAGGACAACTCCAGGAACCTCAGATAAGTCTTATGTAGTAACCTGGCCAGTGTTATTTTCATAGATAGACAGTGAGGTTTTCTGAGTATGATACACATTAATCTCCAGTCAAATTGGCGAGTGATATTAAGATATTCTCCTTCTGTAATGTAAATGTGTGTATATATATAATCCTTTTTTTTAATTTTAATATACAGTCCACAAATTTATATATTTACCAGTATTCCTGGTGATACATATTTCATTGGTAATTAATAGGTCCAGAGCAACTTATGGATATGACAGTGGTAGGTATCGAAGGGGGACATTTTTTGCGACCTAGGTGTCCCAAATTCCTACTTGTCTAACTGATAAATAATAATTATCTGTTCATTTACTGTTATGTACATAATAATACATTCAGATAAATGCAATTTTCCACGTTTAAATTGCCCATTGGTCCTTTGAACCGGATGTAATTAGTGAAGTCATTAATCAGTTAATTACTTAATAATTATATGTGAAATGACAGAAGGAGATGGATGTTAAGTTCACAAATTTACTTAATATGTAGTAGATTATAATTATTACAATATTAATTTGGATAAGTCAAGTGTGGCTAAAGATTATATTAATGTGTATAAGTGTATATGTAATTGATAAGCTAAGTGTAGCTAATTATATTAATGTGTATAATAATTTTGCAAATCCAAAGTGGCTAGGATTTATATTAATGTATTTGTATAATATTAATTTGATAAGACAATTCTGGCCAAGATTTATATCAGTGTATGTGTAATTGATAAGACAAGTGTGGCTAAAGATTATATTGTGTATAATATTAATTTGCTATGCCAAATTCTGGCAAGGATTTATATTAATTTGTATAATAATTTTGATGAGCCAAGTCTGATTAAATGTTTGTATTAATGTACATTTAAAATTTATATTATAATTTTTTACATGTAATTGCTGAGCTCAAGTAGCTGGGATTTATTCAAAGGTAGGTTGTGTCAGTGTTGTAAGTTGTAATCAGTGTTATTAATTAAGTTGAATTTAATACATTGCATCATGGCTGAAATTGAGGAAATTAATGTAGAAGACAAACATATGGAATACAGAGCAAAGAAAGCGTCATTGTCATGTAGGGAGGTAATGATTAGGGGAATATGGGGGTAAGCGGGGGGAGTCAGTAGGTAGGGGACAGGCGAGGCAGTAGGAGGGATGAGGGCAGAGGTAGGTAGGTAATGTGAGGTCACTGGTGACTACACCTTCACCTCTCATTACTCTACCCACCATCGTACACTACTCACCCTCTCACTACTTTAACTAAACATAAATAAATGGAAATAAGAATAAATAACGGGGACAGTGAATATTACTATTCTACTCAAACACAGTTTATTCTTAAGTCCTTGTACAATAATATATTTGGGAACAGGAGTACATCATTGTGGTTTAGATAAATGGGATGGTATGTATAAGCAGAGACAGGGAACACAATCAACTTGACGAGAATGAATATAACTTACAAATAGTACAGAGGACAGTTCACTACAGGAACTAAGCCCCAGGTCCCAAGACCTACACAGCACGAGTACTGCGCCAAGCCAGTACTCTGCCCACTGCCTCCAACAGTCTCCTCCAGAGACTTCAGCAGCCTTCTCCCGAGCCCTGCACCCCAGCAGCAGCTCCGCTCGAATCTCTGCTCAGGAGCTCTGCACCCCAGCAGCAACTCCGCTCGAATCTCTCTACTCAGCTGTTCCTTGGGCTTTTATGGTGGTCCAAGCACCCTCCACAACCACGTGTACGACCTGACGCCTAGGTCTGACGCCGTCAAGAACAAAAGACCTCAGACGTGGGCGTGGCTACCCGACAATTGCTAAGGCAGGTGTGACCATATAATTAGGTCTCCCTAGAGACCTCACAAGCCCATCTGAACTGCATCACATCCCCCTTTCTCCCCCAATTTAAAATATCTGAGAACTAGGACAATTTGTCCTAAGTTATTAGACTATTTTAATCCTAACCCCTTAAATCTATTACAATACAAAGACAAAATTATACATAATACAAAATTATTCAACTACATATATTTCCCTCAACCTCCTCAACTCCCACAAGGCAGCATAATCAGTACACCTCGCAGTTGGCCAGCATAATAGTTGCTCTCTGGTGCAAAGCCTCCTTACCCGTCATTTCTCCTTAAAACTAACTATCGGGCTCCAGTGCCTTCCCTACTTCTACTAGAAATGCACTAGCCAATGCTAGTCACCCTCGCACGTTATCCATTGGGCCAAACCTCTCTAGGCTTCTATGGCGTGGAAAACTGCTCCAACGGGTTGCATTCTTTCAAGTAACTGCAACTGGGCCACTTCACGACCACCAAGGTCGCATTTTCGGCACACTTCACATGCACACTACAACATCTGAAAATCGAGACAGGGCAGGCATCGCAGCTAAGACCCACCATTATCCTATGCCACTACTAGGTTTCACTGGCCTCATAAAACAAGGCGGCCACAATCACTGGACCGTATTCAAGGTCTCCTTATTCCACCCAGGTAACACTAACACTTCTGGCAAGTCAAAGTAGGCTGGGGACATCTCACACTCTTAATAGTCTCTCATGGTTGGCAGGGCATCCCCGCAGGTCGTACAGGTCGACCAGCAAGGCAGGATACACCTCCATACCGTCCTTGATAGCAGGCTGGTCCCAGCAGCTGGAGTCCATCTCCGCGGCTCACGTCCTTCCACATCTCCGAGGATGGCAGCTCCTTCATAGTAGATTCTCCTGTCCTGGCACATCAGCCAGAATCCCTCACACACCACTGCAGCATCA